>NW_011494677.1:1667362-1671344 GCF_000754665.1 Bison bison bison | reverse complement strand
CATCCCTTTGCTCCCCACCCTACAGCCTGGCGAGCCGCAGTCCATGGGGTGGCCAAGAGTCAGACACGACTGAGCGACTAAGCACTGCACAGCACTACAGCCCCCAGATCCAGACAGTCCTGGGTGGGCATGTTCTAGGGCAAAGGGCTCCGCCTGGGGCCGACCGGAAGTGGCTGAGCTGAGCAGCAAGAATTTCTAGAAGGGATCCCTGCAGCCATCTTTGAGTCTCCCACAGGAACAAGCGCACCTCTTCGTGTTGTGAGACTTAGACAATCATTCTGGGCACCAGTTGGGTGAAGGTGGAGAGGTACCCGCCATGTGACGCAGCCTTCCACTCCTAGGTCCACATCCCAGTGACATGTCCCCGTGTGTTTTGAGACTAAATGCCTGTCACTGCCCTGTTTGTTCATCTGGCTGAAACCGGAAACAACTGAAAAATCCATGCTTGAAAGATCACGGGAGTAGACTATGGTATATCCATACAGTGGAATCATCAATAAATGATTATAGATCAATAAAATTATATCCATTGATACAAATAAAATGTATATAACCCATATATCAAGAATAATGAACAAGCTGTGGCAACAAGATTCATGTGAGTGAATCTCATTAGTATATGAAGGCACAAAAACGACATACAGTGTCAAGACTGTTGGCAAAACTAAACCCTACAGCTTGGGAATAAATAAATTATAAGTCTACAAAGGAAAACAAAGAAATGGTTTTCACAGAAGTCCGGGTAGTTACTCCAGACCAAGGACAAGTGGTGGTGCAAGAACTCACCGGCCAATTCAGGAGACATAAGAGATGAGGGTTCAATCCCTGAGTTGGGAAGATCCCCCAGAGGAGGGCATGGCAACCCACTCCAGTATTCTTGCCTGGAGAATCCCACGGACAGAGGAGCCTGACAGGCTACAGTCCACAGGATCACAAAGAATTGGACACAACTGAAGCAACTTAGCACACACACACACACACACACACACACACACCAGGGAAAGAAACTCAAGTTTCACCCATCCATGGGTATTCACTTGATGATGATTAATCAAGTTGCATATAATGCATGATACCTCTCTTTTTACATTTTTTTCTCACAGTAAAAAGAGGAAATGGCACACACATAATGGTCTGAGGAGCTGGGCAGGTTTGGCCTGTAAAAAAGAGAAGGTTTAAGGCTCATGTAAAGATCACTGAGAATCTAAAATGCTGTCCCACTGGCCCAGAAATAATTTCAGCCATTCCTCGGCTTGTGTGATCCAAGACCCAGAACGAGTAATCTGGGACAGGTAGACCAGTGACCTCAACCTCTCTTCCAGCTCTGAGGTCAAAGGTACAAAGATCTAGGCCTTTATAGTGAAATAGGAAGTGCACAAGCTGACGCGAGTCAGGAAGTCATTCCACATAAAGGAATAGAGGATGAATGAGCACATGTTTATTTTTAAAACGAGTATCAAAATGGACTCTTGTTAATGGACTCTGTGTTACTCTGCCTTTTCTACTTGGGGAAATGCCTGCTTTTACACAGAGTGCAGTTTGCAGCTGAACCTGTTCTGCTTGTGGCCGTTCAGGGCTCTAGGCCCTGGAAGAGACTCTGCTTCTCCCTCTGAGGTAGAACATTACCGCATGGCCCAAGGCATTTCCAGCTGCCCTGAGCCTATCAGGGACTGTGCAAGGCCTTGTCTTCCCCACGATGGCCAACCAGGAAGATGCAGAGCAGGGAGACCCAGGCAAGGGGATACTAATAGGAAAGAACAAATCCGACTCCATATTGGATCTATTTCTTTTTCTTTAGCCTTTGTTTTCTATTGTTTTTGAGATAAGAATGTTGCTAACAAGCCTGAAATATATAAAATAGCTCATTCTTAAGGCTCTGACTTTTAAAGGCCTAACACTTTCACATTCATATAGAGATAAAAAGTTGCAGAACAGAGAATAACCTTTGTCTTGCTGGAGGTTTACAGGAACATCAGTGACCTGACCAGCATGGACAGCTGCAAGAAAAAAGGACTCCTACACCAAGAAGTTTGCAACAACCAACCACATCTCCTCCCATTTTAGTATACAATAAGCCTAAATTCTAACTCAGGTAAGATGGTTCTTTGGGACACTAGTCCACCATCTTCTTGGTCTACTGGCTTTCTGAATAAAGTCACTATTCTTTGCCCCAACAACCCATCTCTCAATTTACTGTCTATTATACAGCAAGAGGTATGAACTTGGGACTCAGTAACCCTGCCATTGATCACAATGACCAGCACTGGCTCAGTGTCTTGAATGCATTTCCTCATTTAAATAATCAAGCTCTGTTATGCCTTCAACCTATACTGCCATATTCATCATGACTCAGAAGATTGATCCACCCACATTTCCCAGAGCAATCAGGAGCGGTCTGGCAAAAGGTGAGCACACATCAGTTTGGACCATCTTTCAGGTGGAGGTGGGGTGATCGGGTCCTTATTCTGGACTAAGAGGAGCAGCCCACTGTCGCCCACTGCCAACTCTTCTCTTTTCTTTGGCTGTCACCTCCTTTGCTTGTCAATACTAACCCACCCACTGCCCACTATATCATAACCAACATTAATGTAGCACCTCCTGGGGGTGAGATATAGAACCAGAAGCTTCTCATGTATATTTCACTCATTCATCCTAACACCGTTTTACTGGTGAGCAAACCAAAGCACAGAGTAGTTAAGTAACCTAGACAAGGTCACACAACTAGTAAAAAGCGAGGGGAGTTCAAATGACCTCATAGCCCCAATGCTTCACTGTATACTGAGTTCCCCTGCCACCTCCCACTCCTATTCCACACCCTTCCTATATGAGGAAACTGACTTCCCATGTCCTCCAGCAAAGGCCCACCCAACCTTCCAGGTCTAAGTTCTTATCTTCACCATGAATTATGACCACCCTCCCTGACTTCCTTAATAAAACCAAGAGTTATTTTCCCTCCTGTGTGCTGTGTTGTGCTTTGCGACCCCATGGACTGTAGACCGCCAGGCTCCTCTGTCCATGGGGATTCTCCAGGCAAGAATACTGAAGTGGGTTGCCATGCCCTCCTCCAGGGAATAATCCCAACCCAGGGATCAAAGCCAGTCCTCCTGCACTGCAGGTGGATTCTTTACCATCTGAGCCACCAGGGAAGCCCATTCTCCCTCCTACCCTGGAACCTGTTAAAAATTGGAATTCACACCTTCTGTCCCTACTCTTTTTTTTCTACTTAACTTTTATGAAACCCTTGTTTGTGACAGAGTGTGGGTCTCTTTTTCATGAAGGCTCATTCTGTATCAGCATACTTGCTTAGAGAGCAGCTGATGGAGCTGGTGGCTTTGGGTGTTTGATAGCTATACTGGTCAAGAGTGGGTGAAACCCATAAAAACTCAATGAGTCCAGTGACTTGTGGGAGAAAACCATTCAAGAGCTCACAAGGGCAAGAGTTGTCAGCTCCTAGAACCTACCGGGTATGCAAAGAAACTGTCACAGTTCAGGGGGCACCCTCACAGCACTACACATCAGGGTCTCTTGGATCCAGATCATAACCTCACACCCTCCCCACCCCCCTCCCCCCGAGACCAGGGTTCACATTCACAGAGATCACGGCCACCCCAGTCCAGCCCTGCATCACGGGAGACTCACTTGTCAGCCGATTTCTCTGCAGAAAGCTCTTAGCAGTTAATTTCTGGCTAATTTATTATCCTTCAGCTGAGCCCTACAGCACCATTAGCTAGGAGCCTGACACAACTGAGTGAAATATTGTCTAATTTATTATCTTATTACTCCTCTGGAACAGGATCAATTAATTACCCATTAAAGTATTTCAGCTGTGGAGATTTATGAGGGGCCCTCTGCATTTTAACAGATGATTAGTTATACATGTTTGTTTGCTTGAAGAGCAGAGCCCAGCAAATGAATAGAGGCGATGGAGAAGGAAAGAGGAGGCAAGGGAGAGGGTGAAGCAGAGGCGGCTAAAGGGTGGGCC
>NW_011494677.1:1659625-1667262 GCF_000754665.1 Bison bison bison | reverse complement strand
GGCCCTGACTCCGAGAAAATGGAGCAGTCAATGACAAGAGTTATCGACTCGTTCACTTGCGGTTTTGAGATAACCATATGTACAGGGGAAGGGGAGGGGAGCGCCGAAAAACCCTCACTCAACTGCTTTTTCCATTCAATAAATTCGCTTCGGAATATATTGGATTGGGGTTTGATGGCTATTTCGTGTTTTGCAGAGTGCTGACACTGGTATGATTCAGTAATTATTGTTTCTTTTAAGTTATTGCTGTAATTTTGCTCTCTAAGATCCCAATCAATTTCTGCCTCTCAAGGGCACGCTTGAAGAGCGATATTTGAAAACAGCCTTCTGATAGATTGTGCGGCTAGACAGTGGCTGAGACAAATAGCCTAATCTGGCACAAATTAGCTTGGCTTCCACAGATAGTTTTATACAGCGATGTAAATTACATTGTCAGGCCCAGTCACTTTCCTGCTTAGAGTGCAGCTAACAAGGAACCATGGAGACATTATCGGTGCTGCCGCGCACTCCCAGGGCTGCTGCAAAGCCATTTGTAAGGGGAAAGAGAGAGAGAGAGAGTTTGGGTAACAAAAGCAAGGTAGTGGAACAGAAGCGAGCTAGAACAAGGAGGCGCAGACGAAGCTCTGAGTTCTCTTGGTCAGGACTGAACTAATAGAACTGTTGGAAGGGGAAGCTACAGAGTGTGTGATGGACTGGTCCAATCATGGGAGAGATGGGGGAGGCCGGACACGCGCTGTTCTGAGGACTAGAAGCAGGAGAGGCCCGTGCTCTGCTGGGAACCAGCAGCAGAGAGAAGGCCACCTGAACCCCAACTTCCTTGCTGCCGAGGGAGATGGTTTGCACTGGCCTGGATAAAGGGGAGGAGGGACCGGGACATGAGACGGGCTGAGCTGAGCTGAACTGAAGGGAAAGATGTACCGAGGGGAGTTGGAGAAAAGTGTGATGAGCCGACTGGGTGGCCAGGCTGCACTGGCCATCCTTGGGGTCCATCCTTGGGGGCGTGCTGATCAGCTGGACCAGGCGCCCTGGGAGGCGGGGCCAGGAGCCAGGGAGCGCTCGGCTGGCTCCACCCCCAGCATCCCGCAAGAGGTGGGAGGTGGTCCAGCTGGGAAAGAAACTCACAGGTGGTCTTCACCGGCCAGACCTGGAAAGTCCCCACCCCTTGTTTAACGTGGAACTTCTCTGCCTGGGCTTCTGGATCTGATGCCCCTCGCCTTGGCCACCACAACCCGCACCCTCCTCATCTCCACCCTTCACCTCACATAGATTGATCTCCCGCACCGTCCTCAGCAGTCCACTCCTCCTCCCCCTTCTTTCTCTCACATTTGTCGGTTTTTTTAACCACTCGAAAGATGACCTTGCTTTATTTTCTCACCTCCACCAACACATCATCTCCCTGTGTACAATAAGTGTTTTTTCTCTGTCTGCTTTCAAGATTTTCCCTTTATTCTCTGGTTTTTCCTTTATATGATGGTCCAGGGTCTGGGTTTCTTCTTATCTATCCTGTTTGGCATTTGCTGAGATTCTTGAATGAATCAATGTGTCTTTCATTGAATTTGGAATATATTTGCCCCAGGCTTCAAATTTTTCTTTTGCACTGTTCTCTCTCTTTTTTGGAAACTCTAATCAAACACATGTTAGGTATGTTTAGGTCTGAGATATCTGAAGTTCCATTCTTTTTTGTTTGCTTTTTCCTTTCTGTTCTTAAGATTGAATAAGTTATAAGAGTCTATCTTCAGGTTCACTGACTCTTCCTCTATCATCTCGATTCTGCTTTTAAGTCCATTCAGTGAATTTGACTTCAAATATTTTATCTTTTATTTCTATTTTATTTCTGATTGGTCTTAACAATTTGTAAATTTTTCCACTGAGGTTTTATATTTTTTTTCATTTATTTGTAGTATATTTTCTCTCACATAATGAGTATAGTTATAATAAGTACTTTAAAATCTTTGTCTACTATTTCCAACATGTGGGTCAAGTAGGGGTTCATCTTCACTGATATTATTTTCTCTTGAAAATAGGTGACACTTTTCTAGATCTTTCTGTGCCTAACAGTTTCAATTATATTCTGGATATTATGAATGTTGTATTGTGTGTACTCTGAATTCTGTTACATTCTGCTGAAGAGTGGCAAGTTGTTATTATTAATTTTTCATCATGTTATAATAACAATTAAGGCAATAGAGTTGGCTAGATGCAAATTGCAAATTCTATCTTTTGCGTAGCAGCTCAAATCTCAGTTCTACTATTTTTAGCTGAGCTGCTTGGGTTCCATCTGGTGCATGCTTGACCCATAGATCTGGGTGGATTTTATATTTAGCATCTGTGGTTGCCCAAAACTCTGTCATCTAGTTCTTTAGGCCAGAAAGACTTCTGGTTTTCTATAGGCACTTTAGCTCCCCCATGTGATGTAGACTGCAGCCAATGGCCATAATAAATGGGAGGTTTATCCCATACTATTCCTTTCTCCCACGTGTTAACTGTACCTTCAAGAGGCTGGTTTTTTTTGGGTTTCTTTGTTTTGGTTTGGTTTTGGGGGTTTTGTAAGGGGTTGTTTGGGGTTTTTGTACAGGGTTTATGGCTACTGTCTGTTTAAAGAAGGTTAGTCTGACCATCAGAGAAGGCAATGGCACCCCACTCCAGTACTCTTGCCTGGAAGATCCCATGGACGGAGGAGCCTGGTGGGCTGCAGTCCATGGGGTCACTAAGAGTGGGACACCACTGAGCAACTTCACTTTCACTTTTCACTTTCATGCATTGGAGAAGGAAATGGCAACCCACTCCAGTGTTCTTGCCTGGAGAAGCCCAGGGACGGGGGAGCCTGGTGGGCTGCCGTCTATGGGGTTGCACAGAGTCGGACACAACTGAAGCGACTTAGCAGCAGTAGCAGCAGCAGTCTGACCATGTGTGAAATAGCTAGTGGGAAGCTGCTGTATAGCACAAGGAGCTCAACTCAGTGCTCTGTGATGACCTAGAGGGGTGGGGTATGGGGAGTGGGAAGAAGGCTCAAGAAGGAGGAGATGTACACATACCTGCAGCTGAGTCACACTGTTGTACAGCAGAAACTAACACAGCATTGTAAAGCAATTATAGTCCAATTTTAAAAAGAAAAAAAAAAAGGAACATTAATCTGATAGAAACCTACTTGGCCATGCCAAAAGTAGAACTCTCCCAGTGTATTTTGAGAGGGCAAAAATAAAAGCCAGCTGTTTCAATAAAACCATCTTTCGTAGATCCTTGTCCCACTGCATTTCACAGAATTTCCCAAAACTTTCAAAGGTGAAAGTGGTGTGTTTGTGTTAAGGGCAAGGAAGGAACAGAATTCAACTATAAATGCGGACATTACTGGATCTTTAACATGTCAACAAGCATTTACTACATATCCACCATATGCCACAGAGAAAATTTCAACCAGGGCTCTTAATGGTTAGTTCATGTCAAAGCTCATCCAACTGTGATTAATATGAAGACACTATAGGTTGTTCTGACCACCTGAGGCATAATTAATAATTATAGACACTATTTTGAGTTCCAAGTACATTCCATGCACTGACTCTAATAGTGCAAGAATTCAGCATTTTTGTCATCTCTATTTTACATGAGCAGTGTTACAAAGTGGAAAATAATCAGGTGTTAAAGCCAGATAGGCCTGTGACACAGGCTACATGACCCCCTCCTAAGGCAAATTGATTACCATCTGTGAGCCTTGGTTAACTTACCTATAAACTGAGCATTCAAAGTTGGCATAATGATAAGAAGTACCTCCCTCATAGTAATTGCTATTCTTTTTACAGATGAGAAACTTAAGATCAGAAAGTTTCAATAACTTTCTCACCAGCAGGAAGCTATTTTGCCACCTAATAAGTGTCATCATTGGGTTTCAACATCATGTCTCTGCACTTTGCAGTTGGCTGCTTTATCTCGATAATAACCACCAATTATTGAGTACCTATTATGTCCAAGAACTTATCTGAGCTGCTTTACATACCTAGAGATAACCCTGAAATTAATCAAAAGATAACACAAGACCCTCAGATCAGGCAAACGCTTCCTCTCACAGAATCATCAGAATTACATGTCTTGAAGACAAGTCTTCCTCGCCCAGAGTTAAGGTCTTCCCTGGGGGGCAGCACCTTCCCCTGATGGAGCTGCTTTCCATTTTCCCATTGAGAAAACCATCCCCAAACTAAGGTCCAGGAGAAATAGCAGGTGCCGTGCTTGGAGGGAAGCAGAGAGCTCCAACAAAGATTGCAGCGTATTTGAAAGACCAGAATCAAGGGGTGTAGGAGATGAAATAAACCAGTGTATCAGGACCAGAGAGAACCTAGATCAGAGAGGGATGAGATCAGCCTGGTGACCCTGGCAGAGGTGACATCACACTGTACCTCTTAAAGCAGGTCATAAACTGGACTTCATGAAAAGCCATCGAAGAACTTTCAGTGAGAGTAATATTATCATACTTCCATTTTCATAGGTAACATCGACAATGGAATGAGAAATAAATCTGAAGGCCAGTTACAAGTTTATCAGAATGATGAAGCGACTACAGGGTGTTGCACTAAGCTGGTGGCAATGGGACAAAGAGAATGTCTGGATCTAAAATACTTAAGAGAGAGAAAGGATCAGAGTCAGAGGATGAAATCCAGAAAATGGTATTGATTGACCTATCAGTCAGGAATGGAGGCACAGACCTAGGGAACAGACTTGTGGACATGGAGGGAAAGGGGAGGGTGGAACAAATTGAGAGGGTAGCATTGACACATGTATGCGGCCATGTGTAAAACAGATAGCTAGTGGGAAGCTGCTGCACAACACAGGGAGCTCAGCCTGGCGCTCTGTGATGAGGGTTGGCATGAGGCGGGTAGAGGCTCGAGAGGAAGGGGATGTGTGTACACATATAGCTGATTCACTTTGTTGTACAGCAGAAACCAACATGACACTGTAAAGCAATTACACTCCAATAAATAAATGAGTAAAATAAAGGCCAAAACAAATAAAATGGCATAAATGCCCTTAGAGAGGTAAAAGACACCACACAAATGCAAAAAAAAAAAAAAAAAATTTCTTTAACAGACTCTGTTGAAAGAAAGCACGTTCAAAGAACAGATACATATTAAAAATCTGATACCAAAAATGGAAACCTCAAGTGAAATGTAGAATAAAAGAAGATGTAAAACACTGTAAAAAACAGAGGAAGGTTAGATGTGTGGCAGCAAGGGAAGACGGAACTGAAGGCATCCTGGTTTCTGGTTGAAGCAACTGGGTAGGAAGATGGTATTTTCCAGGAGAGGAAACTACAGAAGGAGCAGATGTGAGGGGAAGATGCTGAGTTCTGGAGATTAAGTTTGAGGTGCCTGTGGCAGATACTGCCGGCTGTCCCCCAAATAGTATATCCGAGCATTTGGGGGGAGGGGAAGGTGCAAAGAGCCTTGATCTGACCGGTCAGTTGGATAAACTTGGTCCTTGTGCCTTGGGTCATCTGAATAAATGTGCTTCTTATCATTCGATGGTGGATGGATGTGGAACCACATTCTTCAGCTTAATTGGCAACAAGGCATGGCCACGTGGGCTGGGTGTGTCAGTACCATGGACAACCACTGTCTCACTTCCCAAAAAGGAAGCTGGTGGCCCTAGCTTTCTCATCCCCTTTTCTGCCTGCTGGGTCACAGGGCCTTTGAGATACTGTCACCCTGTGGAAGAGGTAAAATCTTTACTCGATGGTAAAATCCTAGGATAGGAAAAACCTAAGTCAACTTTATAGAATCACTGCCCTCCCCAGAATGGCCAGAAACTCTGGACTGTGGTGTGAAAGAGAAATGAATTTCAGTAATACTTGAGCCACTTGATTTTGTATTCTCTTTGTTACAGTCAAGTAGCCGAGAGGAGCTATCTAGTAGAAAGTTGGATAGAGAGTCTCAAGAGTTGAAAAGTCCTCAGAAGGCCAGTCTGCTGAAACTGTGGCAAAGAGAAAAACTAATCTGGGCACGAAAGGAAACAGAGAGAGAAAACTTGGTCAAAACCCTGAGGACCCCAAGAGGGTCAGACCCAAACCCAGACTGAGAAACAGCGGAAAAGTAAGAAGCCCCCAGGAGACTATGATGCTCCAGAACCAACTGGGCAATGATGGGGGAGGGGAACACTTAAGGTAAGCATCTGCTGAGTTCATGTCTTGGAGCTCATTGGTGACCTTGGGGAGAGGCTTCAAGGGCACAGGAGAGCAGAAGCCATACCCAACCGTACTGAGAGTTGATGGAAGTGATGAGTATACCATCAGTCAGTTCAGCTGTTCAGTCATGTCCGACTCTTTGCGACCCCATAGACCGTGGCACGCCAGGCTTCCCAGTCCATCACCAACTCCCAAAGCTTGCTCAAACTCATGTCCATCGAGTCAGTGATGCCATCCAACCATCTCATCCTCTGTCATCCCCTTCTCCTCCCACCTTCAATCTTTCCCAGCATCAGGGTCTTTTCCAATGAGTCACTTCTTCACATCAGGTAGCCAAAGTTTTGGAGTTTCAGCTTCAGCATCAGTCCTTCCAGTGAATATTCAGGACTGATCTCATTCAGAATGGACTGGTTGGATCTCCTTGCAATCCAAGGGACTCTCAGGAGTCTTCTCTAACACCACAGTTCAAAAGCATCAATTCTTCAGCACTCAGCTTTCTTCACAGACCAATTCTCACATCCATACATGACTACTGGAAAAACCATAGCTTTGACTAGATGGACCTTTGTTGCCAAAGTAATGTCTCTGCTTTTTAATATGCTGTCCAGGTTGCTCATAGCTTTTCTTCCAAAGGGGAAGCATCTTTTAATTTCATGGCTGCAGTCACCATCTGCAATGATTTTGGAGCCCAAGAAAATAAAGTCTGTCAGTTTCCACTATTTCTCCATCTATTGGCCATGAAGTGATGGGACTGGATGCCATGATCTTAGTTTTCTGAATGTTGAGTTTTAAGCCAAATTTTTTACTCTCCTCTTTCACTTTCATCAGGAGGCTCTTTAGTTCTTCACTTTCTGCTATAATGGTGGTGTCATCTGTGTATCTGAGGTTATTGCTATTTCTCCCAACAATCTTGATTCCAGCTTGTGCTTCATCCATCCCAGAATTTCTCATGATGTACTTTGCTGCATGTAAGTTAAATAAGTATGGTGACAATATACAGCCTTGACATACTCCTTTCCCTATTTGGAACCAGTCTGTTGTTTCATCTCCAGTACTAACTGTTGCTTCTTGACTTGCATGCAGATCTCTCAGGAGGCAGGTCAGGTGGTCTAGTATTCCCGTCTCTTTCAGAATTTTCCACAGTTTGTTGTGATCGACACAGTCAAAGGCTTTGGTGTAGTCAATAAAGCAGAAGTAGATGCTCAAAATTCTCCAAGCCAGGCTTCAGCAATACATGAACCGTGAACTTCCAGATGTTCAAGTTGGTTTTAGAAAAGGCAGAGAGGAACCAGAGATCAAATTGCCAACATCCACTGGATCATCAAAAAGGCAAGAGAGTTTCTGAAAAACATCTATTTCTGCTTTATTGACTATTCCAAAGCCTTTGACTGTGTATCACAATAAACTGTGGGAAATTCTGAAAGAGATGGGAATACCAGACCACCTGACCTGCCTCCTGAGAAATCTA
>NW_011494677.1:1649366-1659525 GCF_000754665.1 Bison bison bison | reverse complement strand
ATATTGTCACCCTGCTTATTTAACTTATATGCAGAGTACATCATGAGAAATGCTGGGCTGGAAGAAGCACAAGCTAGAATCAAGATTGCTGGGAGAAATCTCAATAACCTCAGATATGCAGATGACACCATTCTTATGGCAGAAAGTGAAGAGGAACTAAAAAGCCTCTTGATGAAAAGTGAAAGTGGAGAGTGAAAAAGCTGGCTTAAAGCTCAACATTCAGAAAACGAAGATCTTGGCATCCGGTCCCACAACTTCATGGGAAATAGATGGGGAAACAGTGGAAACAGTGTCAGACTTTATTTTTCTGGGCTCCAAAATCACTACAGATGGTGACTGCAGCCATGAAATTAAAAGACGCTTACTCCTTGGAAGGAAAGTTATGACCAATCTAGATAGCATATTCAAAAGCAGAAATATTACTTTCCCAACAAAGGTCCATCTAGTCAAGGCTGTGGTTTTTCCAGTAGTCACATACGGATGTGAGAGTTGGACTGTGAAGAAAGCTGAGCACCGAAGAATCGATGCTTTTGAACTGTGGTGTTGGAGAAGACTCTTGAGAGTCCCTTGGACTGCAAGGAGATCCAACCAGTCCATTCTAAAGGAGATCAGTCTCGGGTGTTCTTTGGAAGGAATGATGCTAAAGCTGAAACTCCAGTACTTTGGCCACCTCATGTGAAGAGTTGACTCATTGGAAAAGACTCTGATGCTGGGAGGGATTGGGGGCAGGAGGAAAAGGGGACGACAGAGGATGAGATGGCTGGATGGCATCACCGACTCCATGGATGTGAGTCTGAGTGAACTCTGGGAGCTGGTGATGGACAGGGAGGCCTGACGTGCTGCAATTCATGGGGTCGCAAAGACTCAAACACGACTGAGTGACTAAACTGAACTGTTTTTCTGGAACTCTCTTGCTTTTTTGATGATCCAGCGGATGTTGGCAATTTGATCTCTGGTTCCTCTGCCTTTTCTAAATCCAGTTTGAACATCTGGAAGTTCACAGTTCATGTACTGTTGAAGTCTGGCTTGGAGAATTTTGAGTATTACTTTGCTAGCATGTGCTGCTGCTGCTGCTGCTAAGTCACTTCAGTCATGTCCGACTCTGTGGGACCCCATAGTTGGCAGCCCACCAGGCTCCCCCATCCCTGGGATTCTCCAGGCAAGAACACTGGAGTGGGTTGCCATTTCCTTCTCCAATGCATGAAAGTGAAAAGTGAAGTTGCTCAGTCGTGTCCGACTCTTAGCGACCCCATGGACTGCAGCCCACCAGGCTCCTCTGTCCATGGGATTTTCCAGGCAAGAGTACTGGAGTGGGGTGCCATTGCCTTCTCCAGCTAGCATGTGAGATGAGTACAATTGTGCTGTAGTTTGAGCATTCTTTGGCATTGCTTTTCTTTGGGATTGGAATAAAAACTGACCTTTTCCAGTCCTGTGGCCACTGCTGAGTTTTCCAGATTTGCTGGCATATTGAGTGTAGCACTTTCACAGCATCACCTTTTAGAATTTGAAACAGCTCAACTGGAATTCCATCACCTCCACTAGTTTTGTTCGTAGTGATGCTTCCTCAAGCCCACTTGACTTCGAATTCCAGGATGTCTGGCTCTATGTGAGTGATCACACCACTGTGGTTATCTGGGTCATGAAGATGTTTTTTGTATAGGTCTTCTGTGTAAACAGTGTCAGACTTTATTTTTGGGGGCTCCAAAAATCACTGCAGATGGTGACTGCAGCCATGAAATTAAAAGACGCTTACTCCTTGGAAGGAAAGTTATGACCAACCTAGATAGCATATTCAAAAGCAGAGAGATTACTGGCGTGATGCAATTCATGGGGGTTGCAAAGAGTCACACACGATTGAGCGACTGAACTGATCTGACCTGTGTATTCTTGCCACCTATTCTTAATACATAATATACCATAGAGGGTACCATAGACATTAAGAAAGTTGTGACTAGAAAGAGAAATATAAAAAGTAACTAGTCTAGAGATGATGGCAGAGGCAGCATTTTTCAAGATGGAAGAGATTTGAACATGCATAACTGCTAAAGATAAAGGAAAGCATGGGGCTTCCCTGGGGCTCCAGTGGCTTAGAGTCCATCTGCCCATGCAGGAGATGAGGGTTTGATCCCTGGTCTGGGAAGGTTCCCCATGCCACACAGCAACCAAGCCCACATACCACAACTCCTGGGCCATGCACTGCAACTACTAAAGGCCGAACGCCCTAGAGCACAAGCTATGCAGCAAGAGAAGCCACTGCAGTGAGAAGACTCTGCGACAGAGTAGAGACTGGCCCTCGCTTATCACGACTAGAGAACGCCTGCACGCAGCAGCAAAGACCCGGCACAGCCCAAAACACAGAATACATAATGGAGGGTTTTGTTTAAAAAAAAAAAAGGAAAGCATGAATGTAAGTCATGGATCTACACCATACGAAGGTGAGAGACGATGGCATGAGCTGAAGAAATAAAAAAATGTGGCTTCTGTTTTAACAGAAGGGAGACAATGCAACCACTTATCTGCTTCACTCATCTGAGTCCAGGTTCACAAACCCTTTTTATCATCATATTAGGCAAGTCGGTCACCAAATCAGTCAAGTGCATCTAATAAGAGTTTTTGAAGAAACATTTATAATAATGATATAATTCTTGCAGAGTTTTGAAACCAACCAAATTAGTGGATGCTGGCTGCTGAAGCTGTCTACATTTTACGATATGTGTTAGTATGTATATACAAAAGATAGGCTATTAGAAACTTAGAATAAAAGCTCCTTGAAGACAAGAATGTTATACAATTTTTGTTTGAATCCTCAATCCTCAATGGATATTCAATGAACATTTCAGGATTCAGTTAAGTTCAAATCAGACTGTACAAAACAATTATTTTTCTTTACCAAAGGATTCACCACTAGGCACTGCAAAAAGCCAGTAACTCTGGTGCATTTAAACTTTGAATAGAAGCTTGCATTCAAATTGTGGCTCTAGGACTTCCCTGGTGGTCCAGTGATTAAGAATCTGCCTGCCAAGGCAGAGAACACAGTTCCATCCGTGGGCCGGGACGATCTCATATGCCACGGAGCAGCTAAGCCCAGGTGCCACAACTTCTGAGCCCACCTCCTAGCGCCTGAGCTCTGCAACGAGAAGCCGCCTCAATAAGACCATGCACCGCAACTAGAGTGTAGCCCCCCTCACCGCAACCCGAGAAAGCCTGTGGGCAGCAACGAAGACCCAGTCCAGCCATAAACAAATAATTTTTCTTAAACTGTGGCTCTACATACCTTTAATATTTTGAGCTATTAGTGTGGACTCTAGCCACCCCAATATTTTAGGGACATATCTTTCAAGTAAAAGTAAGAACCCAAATCCTCTCAAATGTGTGAAAAGAGGTATAGCCATTGGATAAGAGAGTAGAAGAAACATTTCTGAAGTTTTGGAAGCTGAGCAGTAGGGGATGGGGAAGGCAGCACCGAGAACCCTAACCTGACTGGCCACTTCATAAACTTTGTCCCTGAGCCTCGGGTCCTATTCATAGACTTAATTTCTTATCATTCTATGGTGGGTCGACAGAGTCCAGAGCCTACCAGTTTATCTTGCCCCAGAGGTCAGTTTCTCTTCGAGGCCAAGAAGTAATTGTGGGAAGGAGATATACAGCTCTCCACCCTCCGGCACCAGTTTTTCCTAGAACTCTCAAACTCCCCCAATTAGTCTGAATTATTAGTCTCTTCACCTTGTTCACCCCTTGTCAGAAGATGTAACTAAGATACACTGACAGTTCCTGGAGACCTGTGTTCCTCTTCTGGGTCACTCCAGGTAACTCTCAAGAACACAGCCCGGATGATTTGGTTGATGAGAACTCCAGCCTCAGCCCCAGCTTCAGGAACAGACTAAACGAGTGACAGAGAGTCTAGAACATCAGGCTCCAAAGAGAAATGATCTGGTCCAATCTCTCCATTTTGTAGAGGAGGCTCTGCCCTAAGATGGGAAAGCAATTTGCTTGAGGTCCCAGTTAGCAGGGGGACTGGAGCTGGACCCAGATCTCCTAGCCCCTGGTACCAAGTTCCCCTGAGCAAGCTCCCAGATTCAGACACCATCCCCTTTTCCAACATTTGGTCCCAGCTATTTCTCTTTTTTTTGACACAAGTCAGGAAGGAAAAGAAGGTATCCATCTTTGCCTATATCATTTATTTTTTTCTAAGGTAAGAATTTGTTTGGGAGAGGATCTGCCTCTAGATGACATATATTGGGTTGGCCCAAAAGTTCATTTGGATTTTTCTGTAAGATGTTATGGCAAAGACCCAATGAACTTTTTTTTTTTTTTTTTTGGCTGCACCGCACAGCATGTGGGATCTTAGTTAGCTGACCAGGGATTGAACCCGAGCCCCCTGCCTTGGAAGCACTGAGTCCTAACCGCTGGACCACCAGGGAAGTCCTCTCAGTGAACTTTCTGACCAACCCAATATTTTCCATTTTTCCATCCTGTTGTTTTACACAAAAGCCTGTAGCAAATCATGACAACTTGAAAACTCACCCTCCGATACTGCCTAATTTAGCAGCTTTACATCACCCTCACCCCCCAAAAAAACAATCATCGTCCAAGAGCTAATCTTTCCGGGCCCCCGATTCCATTTTACAAGTTCATCTTCTCACAGCAAGGCATCAAGGCCTTCCTTCAAGGACAACTCACTCCTTGAAGACAGCCAGGGAGCAAAGAGAATCCTTCAGGAGAGAACCACACCTCCAGGCCCCTTTAATGTCTTCCAGGCATTTGCACACATACACTTCTATGTACAGAAATGCACACACATGTGGCAGACAAGAGAGCCAAAACAAAAATTTAAGAAACGGCCCAGGCGGATTTGCAGTAACATGGATGGACCCGAAGACTGTCATACTGAGGGAAGTAAGTTAGACACAGAAGGAGAAATATCGTATGACACGCCTTTATATGCGGAATCTAAAAAGAAATGATACAAATGAAAGTGAAAGTCGCTCAGTCGTGTCCGACTCTTTGCGACCCCATGGACGATACAGTCCATGGAATTCTCCAGGCCAGAATACTGGAGTGGGTAGCCTTTCCCTTCTCCAGGGGATCTTTCCAACCCAGGGATTCAACCCAGGTCTCAAAAGAACTTACTTACAAAGCAGAAGTGGACTCACAGATTTAGAGAACGTACCTATGGTTGCCAGGGGAAATGTAAGGTGGGGGGCGGGAAGGAATAGTTTAGGAGTTTGGGATGGACATGTACACACCGCTATATTTAAAATGGATAACCAACAAGGACCTACTATATAGCACAGGGAACTCTGCTCAATGCTATGTGGCAGCCTGGATGGGAGGGGAGTCTGGGGGAGAATGGATACATGGATATATATGGCTGAGACCCTTCGCTGCTCACCTGAGACTATCACACCACTGCCTGTTAATCGGCTGTACCCCAGTACCAAATAAAAGGTTTTTTAAAAAAAGAGAAGAAATGGCCCAGGCAGGAGAGGAGAAAATGTCCCCTTTCTATCTGCAGGCCGCCTCCAGCAAAAGGCTTCCTAAAGACGATAGGTTAAATATATTGCTGCCATTACACTCTACAAGAAACACATTCCATAAAAATGAAGGTGCTGTAAATTATACAAATATGATGCTAACAAGCCAGGAAACGCGCTGCTAATGAGGTCAGCGACAGAACTCCCGCAGCGCTGCAAATCACGTGCCAGTCCTGAGTGGGAGGGCCTGGAACCACACCGGGTCAGCATTTTCTGAGCGCGTCCGTCACCCGCTGTTTGGTGCAGGGTTACACAGGTAGATAAAAAGCCTCCCCTTCTCCGCCCACCCCCCACTTTGATTATGTGTCAAATATCCAAGTCACCAGACAGGCGCGCTCAGCATTAAAGTACCTGACTATTACCGTCTATTGTTCTCCTGCTCAGAGGAGAGGATTAGTCACTCAGATGTGTAAATATTGGTTACCGTTTTGAAGCACGCAAGCTCTGTGTTTCTATCAGCCCGGTTCCTGGAGGAATTATGCATGCTGCTGGCACCGGGTTTTGTACACACTGTATTTGCTAAAGCTCTAAAAATCAAATAAACATGTTCTCGGCTCCTGAATTATTAGTTCATTCACCATCTTTCCCCGTTAGGGGGGGAAACAATAAACACACGGAAATGTGGCATTTAGGAACTGCAACAAGATTTCTGTTTGGCATTTACAAGTTGGAGAACAATCGGAGCATCCTCCCCTGTGCCTTCAGCTCAAAGAGCCCAGGCCCCTGGGCCAGGGCTCCAGACCTCCGGGTGATCCCTTGGGGTCGTCAGTGGGGCAGCCTCCACTTCTGGACCAATGTCCAATGTGGGATCTGGTGCCCTCAGGGCTCCAGAGCTGAAGGCAGAGTCAAGAGAAACTCACATTCCCCCCAATTCAGAGGCCAGCGCCACATCCGTTAAGAGCAACCCGACTGACCCCTTCCAATGTTCCCAACTCTCTCTTTAGTTCCTGCTCTGTGCCAGGATTAATATTACTGATCCCAAGATGGAGCTTGGGGTCATGGTTCAGAAGGCATCACCCAATACAATCCCCCAACCCAGCAGCCGTTTGGAAGAGAGGGCCACCAATTGTACAGGCCGAGCGCATAGCTTCTTGGCACTTTTTTTTTTTTTTTCCATTCCAGAATCCAGGGCAGTTAAGGTTTAAAACCATTGAGGGGGGGTGAAGAAAAAAGTGCGAAGTTTAATGTGCGATGCATGAAGGAATGTAAGTGAATATTTTGCCGATAAATATGATCACAAAAATATCTCCGGCATCCCCCAGCGCAAAGCAAAGTATTTATGGTTCAGATTCCGCTCAGAGCCAACAGCGGGGGTGGAAGATAGTTTTGTTCTGAACCGCCTGGCCTAGCCCTAGTCTCAGACACCTGTTTATACTCCATCGCAAAGGTTTTATGGAGTCTGTTCTCCCCGGTCTAGGGGCCCTGCCGTGGATCTATTTGTATACACATATCATAGGTTTTGGAAATAACTTCAGCACATAAATGCCATTATTTCCAACAGAGTTGGTGTAAACCATATTTACTACTCAAACGCTCAGCTCGAAATCGAGCTGCAAGGAAACAGTAGCAGCAGCAGTAACACCAACAGCAAAGAAATCAGTGAGAGCTGCAAACCACGACCACAAATCAGACAAATTCGTAAAGAGGCCTTGAGGTGGGGGGCACAAAGCAGAGGCAAGATGGCAGGCCGGGCAGCGCTCAGTGTGCGCCGAAGAAAAGGGAGTTAAAATCAAAGTAACTCTCTTTTCTAAATTAAATACAGACAACATGTGGGGCGCACACAGGGATGTAAAGGAGAGGGGGAGGTACAGAGGGCGGGAACGCAGTCAGAAACACTAGTTTTTCTCACTACCATAAAAGTCTCAACAGTCTGTGTGATCATAGACGGCAGACCCCGAGTCTGTACAGGGAGCCCTGGGGCTGCTCTTGACACAGTTACCTGATTTCCAGCATCGTCCAAACAAAAGGAAACATCTCTTGGGCAGGACCCCTTCAAGTCAAGACTCTCCCTTCCCTTGGAGGTGTGAATGGTCTTGCTTACTAATCCAACCAAGAACGAGAAAGCCAGTAAACTATCACGTGTGCGTGCTGCGTCGCTTCAGTCGTGTCCGACTCTTTGCGACGCTATGGACCATAGCCCGCCAGGCTCCTCTGTCCTTGGGATTCTCCAGGCAAGAATACTGGAGTGGGTTGCCATGCCCTCCTCCAGGGGATTTTCAAGACCCTGGGATTGAATCCGAGTCTCTTACGTCTCCTGCACTGGCAGGCGGCTTCTTTGGATGGATAAACGACAAGGTCCTACTGTAGGGCACAGGGAACTATATTCAATATGCTGTGATAAACTTGAATAGAAAAGAATACGAAAAAGAATGTATATATATACGTATGTATAACTGAATCACTTTGCTGCACAGCAGAAATTAACACAACAATGTAAATCAACCATGCTTCAATTTTTTTTTTAAAAAAAGAGCAATCATACCAGAGCCACACCCACACCCCGTGTGGGAACTTTGATTCATTCCTTTTTTTTTTTGGACTAAGCACCTACTATGTGTTTGACTCTGGAAAAGAGAGAATTATAGGTAAGACATTATCATCTAGTCAGGAAATAGGGGAATAAGAAATATAAAATAAGAAATGATTATGTAAGAAAATGACAATAGGTTTTATTTTTTTTAATCTTTAAAAAGCACTATGATTGATAACCAAGGGAGAAAGTAATCAGAGCTTTTGGTACTGACCACCAAGTGAAGCAGAGAAGGCAATGGCACCCCACTCCAGTACTCTTGACTGGAAAATCCCATGGACGGAGGAGCCTGGTGGGCTGCAGTCCATGGGGTCGCTAGGAGTTGGACACGACTGAGCAACTTCACTTTGGCTTTTCACTTTCATGCATTGGAGAAGGAAATGGCAACCCACTCCAGTGTTCTTGCCTGGAGAATCCCAAGGATGGGGGAGCCTGGTGGGCTGCCGTCTACGGGGTCGCACAGAGTCAGACACGACGGAAGCAACTTAGCAGCAGCAGCACCACCAAGTGAAGACTGAGCATTATAGGCCGGGGTGATCCAGGAAGGCTTCAGGGAGGAAGTGGACTTTGAAGGCAGACAGGACTGAGCTGGGCGGAATAGAGAAAGAAGCAGAATGGATGCAGGACAATTGTGTTGGGTAGAGAGCAGAAGGTGGGAATGAACACGGCATGTTTGGGGGCATAAACAAGGGTTCTGACTAGCATGCAGATGTGTACAGAAGACTAGAGGCAGGGAACGTTGGAAAGGTTGGCCGTTTCTATTGAGTGGTAACCAAGTTAATGTTAGCGATTTGGACAGAAAATGACCTGTAGTGGACACAGGCAGCTTTCAACAGGAGGAAAACCAAATGGATACATTCTACATCAATTAGCATCTCCACAGAGTGAGGAGATGCAGAGGCAGAGGATGTGGATGGCACAGCCCTTGTGTGTGTCACCGGCCAACCCACACGCACTGGGGTCGTTTAGGCCCCCTCCCTCCTGGAAAGCCCTGGACCAGCGCAGTGTACCTACGAACAGCACTGCTGCCTCTCAGGCAAAAAGTTTGTGTTTGGAGGGAAAAGGAAGGAGAAAGAGCGCAAGAGAGAGACAGAGAGATGGTTTTTCCAGACCAGGAGAAGGTACTTGAACTCTGTGGGAAGGTCGACTGTTTGGAATGGGGATGGGTTCAGATTCACCATAACCCAAAGCAGACAAAGTGCGAAATATGCATTTTTCTCTTTCATTTTACACCACTTTTATGAGACCTCTGTGTCGATGAAGCTAGCGAGAGCCCTTGGCTTGCGCCCTGCAGAGTTGGCAGATTTATTACTGAATTCGAAAAAAAAATGAAAGCGGTTCAGCTGTCTGGCCAGGTAGAAAGGATTATCTCTACTTGAAAGAAACCAGACTTAAAAAAAAAAAAAAAGACTTGCACTGACGGAGAGAAAACCTCTGCCCAAAGCGGTGTGCCCTGCTGCAGACCAAATGACTGCTAATTCTTAAAATGGGTCTTAATCCCATCTCCAGCTGGGCTCCGGGACCAAACTGTCTCTTTTCTCTCTCTGAGCACTGGCCCAGCTCTCTTGGTGGCGAACCCTCTCAAGACATGTCCCACCATCTCAAAATTGCCAGCCTGAGGCAGACTGGTGATTCTGGCACCAGGGGATGGCCCTGGACCTGGAAAGCAGCGTTCCGCTAGGGACCCTGCAAGACCTGGGTCTCCAGCAGCCAGTCGCCATTGGATCGCCAGGCTCCCAGAAAAGTGTCCTGTGCAGAACACTGGGACATGGACATTTCCCACCCAGGGCCCAGCCTGGAGTCAAATACTTAATCCCATTTTCACAAATGGCAAGGCCATAAGAAAATCAGAGATACCAAGGGAACATTTCATGCAAAGATGGGCACAATAAAGGACAGAAATGATATGGACCTAACAGAAGCAGAAGATATTAAGAAGAGGTAGCAAGAATACACAGAACTGTACAAAAAAGATCTTCATGATGGAGATAACCACAATGGTATGATCACTCACCTAGAGCCAGATATCCTGGAATGTGAAGTGAAGTGGACCTTAGGAAGCAGCTCTATGAACAAAGCTAGTGGAGGTGATGGA
>NW_011494677.1:1648577-1649266 GCF_000754665.1 Bison bison bison | reverse complement strand
ATATACACATACATTCATACACACACACACGTTCATACACACATACACACACACATAAATACACATACACACATACACTCATATAATCACACACACACTCACACACATATACACACTCACACATACACACACACTCATATATACACATTCATACACACACACACATTCATATACACATACACACACTCATACATACACACACACATAAATACACATACACACATACACTCATACATAATCACACACACACTCACACACATATACACACTCACACATACACACTCACACTCATACATATACACACACACATACACACACACTTTATACATACACACACACATACATATACACACATACACACACAGATATAGACACACACTCAAACATACACACACACATAAATACACATACACACACATACACTCATACATAATCACACACACACTCACACACATATACATACTCACACATACACACTCACACACTCATACATATACACACACACATACACACACACTTTATACACACACACATACATATACACACATACACACACACTCACAGATATAGACACACACATATACACACACATACACACATACACACTCATACATATATGCACACGCAGACTCACACATACACACACATGCATACATACACTCATACATTCATCCACTCACACATACACA
>NW_011494677.1:1647611-1648477 GCF_000754665.1 Bison bison bison | reverse complement strand
ACATGAACCGTGAACTTCCAGATGCTCAAGCTGGATTTAGAAAAGGCAGAGGAACCAGAGATCAAATTGCCAACATCTGCTGGATCATCAAAAAGAGAGTTCCAGAAAAACATCTAGTTCTGCTTTATTGACTACTCCAAAGCCTTTGACTGTGTGGATCACAACAAACTGGAAGATTCTGAAAGAGATGGGAATACCAGACCACATGACCTGTTTCCTGAGAAATCTGTATGCAGGTCAAGAAGCAACAGTTAGAACTGGACATGGAACAACATACTGGTTCCAAATCGGGAAAGAAGTACTCCAAGGCTGCATATTGTCACCCTGCTTATTTAACTTATATGCAGCAAAGTATATCATGAGAAACACTGGGCTGGATGAAGCACGAGCTAGAATCAAGATTGCCGGGAGAAATATCAATAACCTCAGATATGCAGATGACACCACCCTTATGGCAGAAAGTGAAGAAGACCTAAAGAACCTCTTGATGAAAGTGAAAGAGGAGAATGAAAAATTTGGCTTAAAACTCAACATTCAGAAAACAAAGATCATGTCATCCGATCCCATCATTTCATGGCCAATAGATGGGGAAACAATGGAAACAGTGCCAGACTATTTTGAGGGGTTCCAAAATCACTGCAGAGCCATGAAATTAAAAGATGCTTGCTCCTTGGAAGAAAAGCTATGAGCAACCTAGACAGCATATTAAACAGCAGAGACGTTACTTTGCCAACAAAGTTCTATCTAGTCAAAGCTATGGTTTTTCCAGTGGTCAGGTATAGATGTGAGAGTTGGAGTATAAAGAAAGCTGAGTGCTGAAAAATTGATGCTTTTGAACTGTGGTGTTGGAGAAGACTCTTGAGAGT
>NW_011494677.1:1646812-1647511 GCF_000754665.1 Bison bison bison | reverse complement strand
ATATACACATACATTCATACACACACACACGTTCATACACACATACACACACACATAAATACACATACACACATACACTCATATAATCACACACACACTCACACACATATACACACTCACACATACACACACACTCATATATACACATTCATACACACACACACATTCATATACACATACACACACTCATACATACACACACACATAAATACACATACACACATACACTCATACATAATCACACACACACTCACACACATATACACACTCACACATACACACTCACACTCATACATATACACACACACATACACACACACTTTATACATACACACACACATACATATACACACATACACACACAGATATAGACACACACTCAAACATACACACACATACACACACACATAAATACACATACACACACATACACTCATACATAATCACACACACACTCACACACATATACATACTCACACATACACACTCACACACTCATACATATACACACACACATACACACACACTTTATACACACACACATACATATACACACATACACACACACTCACAGATATAGACACACACATATACACACACATACACACATACACACTCATACATATATGCACACGCAGACTCACACATACACACACATGCATACATACACTCATACATTCATCCACTCACACATACACA
>NW_011494677.1:1645974-1646712 GCF_000754665.1 Bison bison bison | reverse complement strand
TAAAGAAAGCTGAGTGCTGAAAAATTGATGCTTTTGAACTGTGGTGTTGGAGAAGACTCTTGAGAGTCCCTGGACTGCAAGGAGATCCAACGAGTCCATCCTAAAGGAAATCAGTCCTAAATATTCTTTGGAGGATTGAGGCTGAAGCTGAAACTCCAAAACTTTGGCCACCTGATGTGAAGAACTGGCTGTTTGGAAAAGACCCTGATGCTGGGAAAGATTGAATGCAGGAGGAAAAGGGGATGACAGAGGATGAGATGGTTGGATGACATCACGGACTCTATGAACATGAGTGCAGGTAAGCTCCGGGAGTCGGTGATGGTCAGGGAAGCCCGGCATGCTGCAGTCCATGGGGTTGCAAAGAGTAAGACATGACTGAGCAACTGAACTGACTAAAGAGTACTGAAAACAGGTCATTGGGATTTACAAAATGCGCACACCATCTCATTTGACCGATTTTCCATTTTAACAGATCGTACTGTAACGGATTTCATTCTTATATGTGCCAGGCACAGTGTATATGAAGATGGAGCCCCTACCCTCGGATGACCCTCACACACCAATGGCCTGTCTCCCCTAGATAGGTATTCATATTCATCTTCTGCCCACTGGAAGGTTGAGGAAATAGGAACTCAAGGAAATTAAGTAGGAGCCAAGGCCACAGAGCCAGTAAAGGAAAAGCTCATACCTGGGAACCGTTCATCTGAAACCACAGCCTGCAGGCTCCATAGGCCCTTT
>NW_011494677.1:1613074-1645874 GCF_000754665.1 Bison bison bison | reverse complement strand
TTATTTTGTCCAGCAAGTTGTATTGCCTCTTGCTTTTATCAAAGGCCACAGTCATCCAGAGGGAAAATCTTCAACACCCAGCTCCCCAGTACCTGGGCCTTCCATCTTATTCCCAGCTCCTGGCCTTGAAGAACTGGCTGGCTCTTCCTGCTGTTGTGTTGGTTGCTCAGGCATTTCCAGCTCTTTGCGACCCCAAGGACTGTAGCCCGCCAGGCTCTTCTGTCCATGATTCTCCCAGCAAGAATACTGAAGTGGGTTGCCATGCCCTTCTCCAGGGGATCTTCCCAGTCCAGGTCTCCCACATTGCAAGAGGATTCTTTACTGTCTGAGCCACCAGGGAAGCCCAAGAATACTGGAATGGGTAGCCTATTCCTTCTCCAGGGGATCTTCCCAACCCCCAGGAATCAAACAGGGGTCTCCCGCATCGTAGGTGGATTGTTTACCAGCTGAGCTACCAGGGAAGCCCAGGCTCTTCCTACCTCTACCTAAACTTTCTAACCTCCAGCCCTCGCCTGCCCTCTAGAAACTGCTGGAAGTCTGGGGCTGGGGTTTCTTGGCCACGCCCACTGAGAATGCAGGAACCGAGCCCTCCGCTGGCCTCCCAGCAGCCAGCCCCCAGCCTCACCTCTCCTGCAGGGTCCTGTTCCCAGGCCTGCCCTCCCCTCATGGCCTGGGCTTTCCCCTCCCTGCCACACCCCCTCTCCTCACTCCAGCCCCCCAAAGATGTGCAGGTTAGTGTTTGTAAAGTGCTCTGAGGGGGAAAAGAGCCAAGTGCTTTCCCTCCACTGAAAGGAAACAATTTTAATTGAAAAATGAAATCACAGATTACATGCAAATCTTTGTTGGCAAATTTCAATTACCACCAAATTAAATGCATAACTAAGCTAAGCATCTTCAGGACACTCCATTTAATGTTTTCCCAGGGCGTGTCCATAGCAGTGAGAGGCAGCCTGTAGGTGTCTTTGGGCAAAAGGAGCTCACAGGAAGAATCCAGAGGGGTTGGACTCTACCTGCCTGGGACCTCCACATACAGACACTAACCAACATACAGACACCTTCAACATACAGACACTAACCAACATTTTATTTTATCTTGTTTGGGAAGCAGTCAAGTAGGGCAGGAAGAGAGAGGAGTTCTGACCAGTTTTACCATTCAGTTTCCTGCCTTTCAGAAAATCAGGCATCAGCAAAGGAAAATGCAGAAAATATTCTAGTAGCAAGAATATTAAAAATTAACCCCCCAAGTTACCTTATCTTTTCCTCTTAATTTATGAATGAGAACACTGAGGCTCAGAGCGTCCCTTGATGAAGCTGGCACAGGACACAGGTTATGTCAGGCCCAGGACAGGATTTTGTTCCCAGATGGTCTCAGTTCAGTTCAGTTACATTCAGTCTCTCAGTCGTGTCCAACTCTTTGCGACCCCATGGACTGCAGCAAGCCAGGCATCCCTGTCCATCACCAATTCCTGGAGCTTATTCAAACTCATGTCCATCAAGTCAGTGATGCCATCCAACCACCTCATCCTCTATCATCCCCTTCTCCTCCCACCTTCAATCTTTCTCAGGATCAGGATCTTTTCAAATGAGTCAGTCCTTCATATCAGGTGGCCAAAGGATTGGCATTTCAGCTTCAGCATCAGTCCTTCCAAGGAATATTCATGACAGATTTCCTTTAGGATGGACTGGTTGGATCTCCTTGCAGTACAAGAGACTCTCAAGAGTCTTCTCCAACAGATGGTCTGCTGCTGCTAAGTTGCTAAGTCGCTTCAGTCATGTCCGACTCTGTGCGACTCCATAGACGGCAGCCCATGAGGCTCCCCCGTCCCTGGGATTCTCCAGGCAAGAACACTGGAGTGGGTTGCCATTTCCTTCTCCAATGCATGAAAGTGAAAAGTGAAAGTGAAGACGCTCAGTAGTATCCAACTCTTAGCGACCCCATGGACTGCAGCCTACCAGGCTCCTCTGTCCATGGGATTTTCCAGGCAAGAGTACTGGAGTGGGTTGCCATTGCCTTCTCCGAACAGAGGGTCTAGTTGACCCTAAAAAGTGGCTCAATCAGTAAAGCATCTGCCTGCAATGCAGGAGACCCAAGTTCGATCCCCAGGTCAGGAAGATCTCCTGGAGAAAGGAATGGCACCCCACTCCAACATCCTTGACTGGAGAATCCCAGAGACAGAGGAGTCTGGCAGGCTATAGTCCATGGGGTCGCAGAAGAGTCGGACAGGACTGAGCAACTAACACTTTCCCTTTGCTTCAAGGAGCAGAGTCCCCTGTGCTGGGCCCTGATGAGGGGCCCACTGCTGTGTATTGCTTTCTGCTCACCACCTGCTTCCTATTGGCTGTGTCGGGGGCTTCCCCTGCTGCTACATTCCGTACTGCACATCCAATGCGCATGTGCCAGGCACCCACCGAATGCAGAAAGCCCACAGAGAATTGCATCCTGTGTCCCTGTGAGAGTGGGAGCTGCCATTACACTGCGTGAGAGGCTGTAAAACACTCTCTCCAAGCGCATGAAGGAAAGAACGGCCATCTTTAATCTGCGACTCAGCTGGCTTGAGAAACCCCCTTAAGGTATATTCGTGGAAGGAATCCACGTTTGAAAGTGAACACTCATATCACAGTAGTTTTGCTCAGAGAAAGTAGGAATATCCATGGGACATTTACCCTGAGTTAGGAGGAGATGCTTCTAGGTATCTTTTGTCCAAGCAGGAAATTTCTTATCACGAGATTATTGCCATGTTGGCCAACATCCAAATGGCTAGAAGACGCGAAGGATGATACAATTAAGTTACAGTTGACTCCAGCACAGGAACCTGCTCAGTCCTGGCGCACCCCTGCTCTTATCTGGGGTCAGACCCCAGGGCCTTCTGCACACCTGGGGTGGGGGATGGGTACAGAGTCCCTGATGTTCGGCACTGTTCTTAGGCTGGGGACAGTTCTGTGAGTCAGAACAGCCACCCTATCCAGGGCCACCAATCTGAGGCTGATGAGAAAAGCCAGGGAGAGTGTGACAGGTTTGGGCTTGCAGGGGGAGGCAGTCCCCCCTCCACCGGGCCTGGGGCCCCAGCGAGGGCGGCTCTCTCTCCGACTCCGCCTCCGCAGAGCATGTGGGTTCTGGCCTTATCTGCCAGATGGCTCCCGGAGGGGGATGATTTATTAGGTGCAGAAAGCTCGCTGATAAATTTTACTGCAAGTCCCCGGCAGAAGACTGGGGGTAGCAACAGCCCAGTGCAGGCAGCTCTAATGGAAAGTGCCGTCACCAAAGAGCAAAGCATTATTTATGACTGTCTGTAATGCCGTTTGGGGGAAATTCATCATCGCCTCCCCGCTCCATGCACACGGGGACGGCAGTGCTGCGGGGAGGGGGCACCCAGGACAGGTGGGGAGCTTTTCTGGGAACCTGCCAGTGGAAAGCAAGGCCATGCTCCCCTTGGGTGACCCGGCCCCCCTTGCCAAGCACTGACCTACAAGTTGCCTCCCACCAGCCCTCCCCTACCCTTAGCCCCAAACCTCATTCCCCTCCCTCCGCTGAAATGGAGAGAAGAGAGAAAAAGAATGGCATTTTCTCATTCTCTGTGTGGCCTGCAAATACTTACCTGTCTGCATGGTTCAGGGCCATCCCTTTCAAAAGCAGAGGTTTAAACCAATTGACCAATCTCATCCCCGTCAAGTTCGGAGCAAAAAAAAAAAAAAAATGGAATGTTCTCCCATTTTGCAAAACTGCTCAAGAAGTCACGCTTAGGCAAGACAGTGACCAGCTAAGGTCACTCGGCAGTCTGGGCCAAGGAGCCCAGAGGCTGGCGTCTCGGGCAACCCTGACACACTTGCCTTAAGACACACACAGCGTAGCCCTGTGGTCGCTCCACCCGTGGGTCCTGGGCACCCAGCTGTATGGAGGCATTTGGGGGCTGTCGAGTCCTAGCCCAGCCCCTCCCACCATGTCAACTAGTGAGCCCCGCAGCCCTGCGCTTCTTTTCAGTACGTAAATAACACAGTTTGTTGCTGTTGTGGTTCAGTCACTAAGTCATGTCTAACTCTTCGTGACCCCATGGGCTGTAGCCTGCCAGGCTCCTCTGTCCATGGGATTCTGCAGTCAAGAATACTGGAGTGGGTTACCATTTCTGTCTCCAGGGGATCTTCCCGACCCAGGGATAGAACCTGCGCCTCCTGCCTTTGGCCAGTGGATTCTTTACTGCTGAGCCACCAGGGAAGCATAGCGTATAGTACTCATGGATTACCAGCTGCCTTATATTTGAATTATTTATGTCTAAGTCTGTCTCTGTGATCAAATTAAATGCTCCTTGAGGGCAGGGCCCTGTATCCTATTCATTTTTATATTCATCTCAGCAGTACGCAGAGCCTCTGGCACATGGTAAGCCTTGATAAATGCTTGATAATAAAATGACCCTGGCAGACTTCAGATCTCCTGAGATCTTGTGTTCTTATGCGTCTGTCATCAGGCTGGTATTCATAGCCTTTCAAAGCAGCTCGTCCCCACCCTCGCATCCATCAGCACGGCATCATGGAAAGAGCACTGGATTAGGAGTCAGGAGGGACGGGTTCTGGCGGGCAGCGATCCCAAACATTCTTTGAGTACATAACTCGGGCCAAGTCAGATTTCACCATTAGCGCAGAGATTAAATGGGAGCCGCTCAGCTTACTTCTGCACGCCCTGGCGTGCTGGAGGAGGAAAAGGGATAACAGAGTCTAACACACAGGTTGTCTATGAGAATGCGAGAATGAAGGGGAGTAGGAGGTCCGAGCTCCAGGAAGGGAGGGAGCCACCTGTCTCAGGCGGCTCTCTATGCCAAGAACCGTGCTCAGGTGCTTTATTTTGTCTTTGTTGTTTTATGTATTTATTTACTTGGCTGCATCGGGTCTTCGTTGTGACACTCAGGATCTCCGATGTGCCATGCGGGATCTTGTAGTACAGCGCCTGGACTCTCTAGTTGTGCACCGTGGGCTTAGTTGCTCCTGGCCATGAGCGATCTTAGTTCCTCGACCAGGGATCAAACCCGTGTCCTCTGCATTGCAAGGCAGATTCTCAACCACTGGACCACTAGGGAAGTCCCGTATGCTCGGGTGCTTTGGATGTGTTATTGCCATACCTTCACACAAGCTCTGTGGGGTCAGTTTGATTCTGACACTCATGAGAATAAATTTGAAAACGTGGTGTCAAGCCCTTCACTACATGACTGGTTGTCCCTGAGTGGAATCATTTTCTCTCTCAGGGTCCTTGATCTCATTCGGGAAATAAAAGAGTGGGACTAGGAGTAAGGTCCCATCAGCTTCAAATTCCTGTGAATTACAAAGGCACGCTGTCACCCAAGCAGTCAAGGTAGTTCTAAGCCCATTGGAAGGGCAGGATGTGAATGGGTGATCAGTATTTCCAGGAACAAGAAATTATGCACAAATAGGGCTACTTAGTTTTTACTTGAAGACTTGGGGTTTAAATTCACCCCAACGGGAAACATGGAAGTTAAGAGATGGTCTTGGGAAGAGAAAGGAGTCTGGCAACTTCAGGCCCAGGAAGGAGCAGGCCAAAGAGGTCAGAGGGACAGAAGACTCCAGAGACTGGTGCCCAGCATAGCCCGCCCTCTGCCCATCCTGGACTAGTGAAGACAGTCACACACCTGTCTCTTTGTCAACTACACGGCTGACACTTTGTCCAGAATCAGTCAGTGCAAGAAGAGAGCTTTATAGACTTTTGCCCAGTAGATTTGTATGGAAACTGAGCACCAGAGGCAACATGGCCTCCTCACAGTGACAGAGCCACCTGGAAAGCAAATCTCTCGGCCACTGATTCATACTCTGGATGGTGGCTCCGTATACTGGGCACTGGATGTGTCCTCTCCGTGTGCCCCTTTCAGAATGCACCCTACATGAGGAGCGCCCATCAGTGGCTCTTCTATTTTTTAAAATAACCATGGTAAAGAAAACCTTTCAACTTTTCATAAATATGAATTTGGGGCATAAGAACAATCCTAATTCAGTTAAACAAACTTTATTCATACTAAGGGAGCCAGATCAAAGACCTAGTACTAAACTCGATGACTTTTGATCAAAAAAGGAAGAAAACCAGTGTTCCTCAGACACTATTAGCATGTTTAGTAAGAAGGACCCTTCTCAGCTCAGACCTGAGGTTTGCACTTAATCATGGCTCTTGGTTTCGGTATCTGACAGAATAGGATATTTCTTGGAAATTGCAGGTGGAGTGTTGGAAATAAGAATAAAAGACTTGGAGTTAGACAGCCTTAGGTTCAAGACTCACATTCATATCCTGCATTACTCAAGGCAAGTTATTTAAATTTTCTGAGCCTCAGATTCATTTGGGGGGACAATAATAACCTCTTCATAGGATTGTTTTAAGGACTACATTCAACAATGCGTATATTGTCTTAGTAAAGTGTCCAATACAGAATAGATGGATAGTATATGATATTTACAATTTTGATGCTAATGGTCAGAAAGTCATGTAGAATCAAACATTGACCCCTTAACTAGAAATTTCAAGATGATCTGTCTTACTGGTCAACAAAACTACTTCCTTCTCTTCCAACTTCTCTTAAAACCAGGTTCAAATGATAATATGGATACAATTCAGACATATCTTGCAAATTGATCTCCATAAAGCATGACCCATGCTCATCCAAATGACCGATCCCTTTGGAAATTGAGACTTCATTTCCATTTTCCAAATGAATGCTGTTTTTCAGTACCTGGAATGTCATGGTATTTAAGGTAGCTCAGCCATAGAAGATAAATACGGTATTTATTTGCCAACCACCTAATGACATAGAAAGGGGGAAAATTTCCTATCATTCAAGTCTCGAGCTCCCCAACTTTGTGGGCTGGTCTCAGGTGTACTGCAGGAGAGTTACTTAAAGTAAGACATGCTGATTTCCAGACTTGGAGACCAGAAATTCCAATATAATCTGAAATGAGACCCAGGAATCTGCATTATAAATGAGTGATTCAGATGTACAAGGTTACGATCCACTGATCTCAGTCAAGGGTTATTTTTCTATGTATATTGTAGTATACTTTCTCACCTATTCTCTGTGTCTTCTAATGTAATATTTACACCATTAAATCACAGGGAGATTGGGAGAAAGGACAGAGGATACTTTTTGTCTTGATCTCATAGCTCCATCAGCAACTCCCATTTATATTTTGGAATTCTCACTACACTTGATGTTATAAAAATTTCTCCCTGCTTTCAGACACTCTTGGACTCCATAAAAATGCACTTAGTATTTAAGATAGCAGTAAAGCTTTAATACTTTAAAACAGAGAAAGGCAAATCAGATTCATCTGGTGCAGCACAAACAGCTGATCGGCAGGGGCTGCCTGGAACACCAGGGCGCTCTCAAGAGAAGTCTCGCTCAGGGAGAAGGCATGCCAGGTTTGATTAGTGATGTCTGGCATGGGTACAGTCACTGGTAGGTCAGAAACAGCTACTTCCTTCCAGCTCTACTTCAAAGTATATTAACACCAGAGGAGGAAGAGTATTCAAAATCGATTAAAGGGGGATGTTTACATTTAAAGTTGCCATTCATACCTCAGTTGAGAGCTTGTTTTTTATTTTTCCCTATCCAACTTAAAGGTGCATTCAGGAATCTGTGTGCTTCTGATCCAGATAAAGTCGGAAACAATCTGAATTAAGAACAGAAAATTCTGGGCTTCCTTGGTGGTCCAGTAGTTAACAGTCATCCTTGCAATGCTGGAGACCCAGGTCTGATCCCTGGGTTGGGAAGATCCCCAGAGAAGGGAATGGATACCCGCTCCAGTATTCTTGCCTAGAGAATTCCATGGACAGAGGAGACTGGTGGGCTCTAGTCCATGGGGTGGAAGAGAGTTGAACACAACTGAGCAACTAACACACAGTTTGAATGCCGGGGACACAGTTTTGATCCCTGATCCAGGAAGATCCCACATGCCACAGAGCAACTAAGCCTGTGCACCATGACTACTGAAGCCTGTGTGCTAGAGCCCACGCTCTGCAACAAGAGAAGCCAATGAGAAGCCTCCACATCTCAACTAGAGGGTAGGCCCCCTCACCATGATTAGAGAAAGTCCCTGGGCAGCCACACAGACCCAGTGCAGCCACAAATAACAATATAAGCAAAATAAAAGCTAAAAAGCAAAACAAAATTCTGAGGAACTAGTTCAGTCACTCCGGAGAAGGCAATGGCACCCCACTCCAATACTCTTGCCTGGAAAATCCTATGGATGGACGAGCCTGGTAGGCTGCGGTCCATGGGGTCACTAAGAGTCAAACACGACTGAGCGACTTCACTTTCACACATTGGAGAAGGAAATGGCAATCCACTCCAGTATTCTTGCCTAGAAAATCCCAGGGATGAGGGAGCCTGGTGGGCTGCCGTCTCTGGGGTCGCACAGAGTCGGACACGACTGAAGCGACTTAGCAGCAGCAGCAACAGTTCAGTCACTCAGTTGTGTCCGACTCTTTGTAACTCCATGGACTGTAGCACACCAGGCTTCCCTGTCCATCACCAATTCCTGGAGCTTGCTGAAACTCACATCCATCAGGTCGGTAATGCCATCCAACCATCTCATTCTCTGTTGTCCCTTTCTCCTCCTGCCTTCAATCTTTACCAGCATCAGGATCTTTTCCAGAGTTAGTTCTTTGTATCAGGTGGCCAAAGTATTGGAGTTTCAGCTTCAGCATCAGTCTTTCCAATGAATATTCAGGACTAATTATCTTTAGGATTGACTGGTTTGATCTCCTTGCTGTCCAAGGGACTCTCAAGAGTATTCTCTAATACCACAGTTCAAAAGCAGCAATTCTTTGGTGCTCAGCTTTCTTTATGGTGCAACTTTCATATCCATACATGACTACTGGAAAAAAGCATAGCTTTGACTAGATGGATCTTTGTCAGTAAAATAATGTCTCTGCTTTTTAATATGCTGTCTAGGTTGGTCATAGCTTTTCTTCCAAGGAGCAAGTGTTTTTTAATTTCATGGCTGCAGTCACCATCTGCAGTAATTTTAGAGCCCAAGGAAATAAAGTCTGTCACTGTTTCCATTGTCTCCCCATCTATTTGCCATGAAGCAATGGGACCGGATGCCATGCTCTTCATTTTTTGAATGTTGAGTTTTAAGCCATCTTTTTCATGCTCCTCTTTGACTTTGGTCAAGATACTCTCTAGTTCTTTGCTTTCTGCCATAAGGGTGGTATCATCTGGGTATCTGAGGTTATTGATATTTCTCCCTGCAATCTTGATTCCAACTTGTGCTTCATCCAGTCCAGCATTTTTGCATGATGTATTCTGCATGGACCCCATGGAAACATACATGCCAATGAGCACTTCCCTTCTCCCGCCCTAGAATGGGGACACTGGCTTTGTAGCTTCTCCCTCTGTATGTGTGTGTGTGTCCTCTAGGGCAGACCACGAAGTGAATGAAAGAATCTCTTTCAGCATTCCGTGTCCCATCACCCTGCCTCCCCTATTCCTTCTACCTTAAATGCCCTTCCCCACCCTCTCCTGGGTTCTTACTGTAAACTGACCAGTCACTTAAGGTCCACAACGAGACCTACTTCCCAACGAAAGACTTGACACTCGCAGTTGAAATTATTTTTCCAAAATATTTGGTGACTTTACAAAAGCACTCTGATCAGCTGCTTGTTATCCTTGTTAATCGTGCGTCTGTCTCCCCTCGCCACCCACCCCAAGCTGTGAGCCTCTGGGGAAAGACAGAATTCTGTTCACTGGAGACCATCATAACACCCAGCGTAGTGAGCTGCCCTTCTAAGTATCACTGAACTAAATGGAAGAGGCAGCTAGGCTTTGTTTTGTTTTAGTAAGGTATGGGTGAATCATGTCAGGGAAAGCCTTTATGCTTCATGCTCTTCCTGATGCATTTGTGGGCAGGGAAGCTTGTATGAGAAAATGCCCTGCCCATTTCTCCTCTAAGACTCGCTCCTGTCTCTTCAGATGATGCAGAAGGGGCACTGCATTGGGCAGCCCCTCAGTGAGGTTCTGTTGAGAGCCAGGGCCAGCAGTGGCTAATGGACTCTCAGGAGATGGCCCCAGCCTGGAAGTGCAATCCACAGAGCGACCTGGAGACCATGCATCCAGCCCTCAGCAGCCCTTCTGCGCCCTGAGGAGTCTGGACATCTGGGCCTCTGAGCATGGTGACACTTACTGCCATCAGTCCCGGCCCAGCTCTCCTCTCCTCCCCCAGGCTACCAGGCCAGTAGACAAGGGAGGCTGGTCAGGGAAGGGGAAGGCTGGGGTTTACCAGCAAGTTGGTGCTGAGTCTGATGCAGCCACAGCCTCCTTAGAGCCCAGCCTTGCTACCCAGCCTTCCCCAGGTTGCTTGTTTCCTCCCAGACTATGTGCCCACCACAAGTCACCTGGGTTCCTTGACTATGACCCTGGGGCCAATTGGTGGGGTTTCCCACAACATAGACAACCCCAGGAGATGGAAGGAATGAAGCTCACACCCCTCATTTGGCTCCTTCCCTAAACATCACTTCTTGTAGAATTCTAGAATTGTGATGCTGCTCAGTGACTTCATGATCCTGTATTCCAAGACCCTGTATTTTACAGACAAGGGTACTGAGACACAGGCGTGCCAAGTGGTTTGCTCAGGGGCTTCCATCTGGTCAGTGGCAGAGGGGGGCGAAGCCCAGGCTGGCTGTCCTCCCGTCCAGCTGTTTCCTAACACAAGCCTCAAAATACACTAATTACTGATAACTAGCTTTTACCCAACGTAGGTAAGAAAATACATGATTTCTGACAAGGCCTTGATTAAAATGATAAACCTATCCAAAGGTTGCCCTCTGTTTTCCCTTTTAGTTCTCAAAATCATGCTGAACAATTTAGCTTTTGCCAGGAGAGAAAATTAAATGAAAAAATGGAATCGACATTTCTGGTACACCTGTGTCCCCTCCTTTGTGCTAAGCACATCTCTATAAGCTGTCCTATAGAATCCTCAAAATAATCCAGAAAGGAAACGTCAATACCTCTTCATTTACAAATGAGGACGGGAAGTTAAGGGATTAGCCCAACAAGCAAGACTCATCAATCAGTGGCAGAACGAGAATTCAAACTCAGATCTCCAGGTCCCCATGCCAGTGTCTTCCCATTGGTCCATGGCATCACTCTCAGGATGTGACAAGCCAAGTCCTGAGCCAAGTCCTCAGAGGGATCCCGTCTTCTCAGGTGGCTATAACCTGTCCTGAGGCAGCCTTCCTCTGCTCCAGGTCCAGGCAAAGGAACACAGTCTCTGTGATCAGTTGAATCCATGGGTGCAGAACCGGTGGATATGGCAAGCCAGCTGTACTCCTCTACTTTACCCAAGGAACTTGAGTTTCCACAGATTTGGTATCCATGGGGGTCCTGAAACCAATCCCCCATCATTACTGGGGACAGCTGTATACAAAAGACAGAGCAGAGGGCTTCCTCCTGGCCACACCCTAGATGGAGGTTGTCCACACAGAGAGGGGAGGTCTGTGCTCAATGTTGAGCTCTAATGGGGCCCCCTCCCTTCCTGACAAGGATGCGATGAGGACAAATGAAGTAATATACCTGAAGTGTTCTGAGAGCTCTCTAAGTGCGACATAAATATTACAAAGGAGCCGCTGATGCTGATAACAGTAATAACAATGCTGATGATGGGACTACAGCCAAGGTCATAATTTAAGGGAATATTTAAAATGAGAAAACCCAACCAAAATCAATCCACTGAACTTTATTTAGAAGAGAAGCTGCTAATAAAAATATTATGGGAATGCGAACTCTTGGGAAATAATGATGATTTTCTCCTATTACAGGGCTCATCAGATCCATTTCCAAAGTATAGCTCAGTTATTTGAGGGCTCTTTCTCTCTTGGGGCAAGCAGAGTGGAGGGGAGGAGAGGAGGAGGAAGAAGAGGGGAGGAAGGAGACAGAAAAAGCAGGGAGAGGGGAGAAGGAGGGGGAAGAAGGGAACAGGAGGAAGAGGAAGAAGCCATCAGCGTTGTGTGCTGGAGTCCTGGGTTTGGAGATACAACTGTGCTATGTTTCTAGACCCACTGCCAGCTCCTTCCCTGCACCGAGGGGCCAGCACTGGTGAAGCATCTGTCTCTGAGTTTCTTCCTTCTTCTTTTCTTCCTCCCTCACTCCCATCAGCGGCTGCTGCAGAGCTTGCCTTGAGAGTCACTCATGGAGGAGCAGTCATGGGCTGGTGCCATCTTTCTCAGAGTTGTGTGTGTTGGTCGCTCAGTCACATCCAACTCTTTGCAACCCCATGGACCATAGCCCGCCAAGCTCCTCTGTCCATGGGATTCTCCAGGCAAAAATGTTGGGGTGGGTAGCCATTTCCCTTCTCTAGGGGATCTTCCCAACCCAGGGATTGAACCTGGGTTTCCTGCGTTGCAGGTGGATTCTTTACTGTCTGAGCCACCAGGGAAGCCCCAGAGTTGGTGAGGCCACTCTCCAGAGATAAATCCACCCAAGAATGAGAGCCCAATACTGGATGTCTGCAGAGCCCCTGCCGCAGCAGCTCACAGAAGACTTTCCCTGCAGCAGGAGTCTGAGCCCTATTTGCTCCATTGCCCTGGTTAGGGAAGTGGGGGTGGGGAGATTAAACTAGAGCAGGGTAAACACCAGAGCTAGGAAGACATATATTAAGTGAACTCCTTGAACCAGACTTCAAGGAGTGTGGGGCAACGGGGATCTGGCAGAGGCAAGACAGACCCCACCTGAGCAGGGGCTGGCTCCCCAGTATCCCTCCTTCAGGTCAAGGCAATGGCAGAGCAGCCGTGGCTGCTTTAGGGTCGCTTCAAGGCTGAAATGTTCAAAGCCCTTAATCACGAGCATCACCATGGGGAAAAATGCAAACAGCGTTTTGCTCAGACTCCTCAATTCTGGGTTTTTTTGCAAACGCCTTCAGAAACAACATGGAGATATGGCCGGCAAGGGCTGAGATTGGCCACAAAGGAAGTTCAGCACCATTGTTTTCCTTACAAGATGGGATTTGCCACTGATACAGGCTGGACAGGGAGGCCAAATGGGGTAATGCTGGGCTGCTCATATCAGACAGTCCATGCCCTTGGGTTTACAGAGCCGGGGGGCCAGAGTCACCCCGATTGGTCCTGCAGTGCACACAGGGCAGTTTCCAGGTCAGAGGAGGCCAACCCACCAGCAGCAGGCCTGGGGATTCCCCCATCCCGGCTCTGGCGCACCTTGAGTGTTCATTTCCCAGTATTCACAACAAGGAAGAGAGAGTTTTCAAGACACCTCTCCTTAGTTACCACCCTGATTCAGCTCAACAATTAGAGAAAAGCTGTCACTATTTTTACCGATTCTCAGGAAGCAAAAATGATCTGGCCACCAACAGTGACAGGCCGCCGCCCGCCCTTCTAATTCAGTGTCCAAAACACGAGATTCAGCACAGATGGGTTGCCGCCTTTAATTGAAACAGCTAAGAAACATGCATGTACGTCTGTGTTTTTCTTAATGGCAAGCTAAAACAGTGTTTTCATATTAAAACACAAGTGTGTCGTGATGGAACAAACAAAATGGGGATGACTTTTTAAACACTCAAATTCAAACACTTGACATTTGCTCTGAGATGTTTCAGGCCATCACGTACCTGCGGCCTCTCATCTACCCCCCCTCTGCCTTTACCTGAGTGAAAAGGTTTAAGAAGCACCACTCTAACGAGCTGGGTTCCCTGCTGGCTGGTCTGCTCCCTGGCTGAGGGATTCCAGTTAGTCATCTGCAGACTTCAGTTTTAAAATCATTTGAGTCTGGACATTGTTTATAGAGATGTGGGTTCTAGAACATTCTCCCCAGGAGTCTTCCAGGACAGAAGAGTCAGACATCATTTAGGATGTTTGAACTGGAATCTCTTGTGTTGAAGGAGAATAAAATCCCTTCTTCCAGGCGGCAGGGGAAGGGATACATTAGGAGTTTGGGATTAACAGATACACACTACTGTATATAAAATAGATTTCCAACAAGGACCTACTGTATAGCACAGGGAATGCTACTCGGTATCTTATAATAACCTACAATGAAAAAGAATCTAAAAAGAGTGTGTATACACACACACACACACACACACATATATATATATATATACATATACATATATACTGAATCACTTTGCTGTACACCTGAAACTAACATACCATTGTAAATCAACTATATTTCAATTAAAAAAAATTTTTTTAAAGACTGAAACAAAAGAAGTCCCTCCTTCTGAAAGATTCAGCTGTGCAAACTTGTAGTGTTTTCCTTGCCCTACAGGCACCCTCCCCCTAGTAGTGCCCAAGGATCAGAAGCGCCAGTTCTCTTCCCTCTTCTCTGTTCCCTTCATCTAAATAATGCTTCTCACTCCCACGCTCATCCTATCCCAACAAATATTAAGATTTGTGTGCAAAAGAAAATGAGGTCCTCCCCTCTCCAGCTCCATCATGGCAGAAACCAAACTCCTTTCAGAGACATCTACATGCCAACCCTACCAGCTCCCCATCCCACCAAAAGGGATCCTGCTGCTGCTTCTATGCCCCACAAGCCTTATTGGTAAATCCAACATGTCTAGGTATGTCCATGGAGCAGGAGAGATAGGGAATCACTGCTCACACCAGCTTCTAGTTTCACCCAGAAGCATTAGCTTCGGGACTTGATAAAAAAAGAGAGAGAGAGAGAGAGAATTCTCCCATCCCCTAGCCAGGCGGAGTGAATGAGAACCATGTTTTGACAAATGCTTCTACCATTTACAATCATTCTGCACAAAAGTGAACTGAACGATGCCCTGTGTGTCCTTAGCACTGGATACCTTTCCAAATGCAGTCTCTGGTCTAAAAACAGATCCGCCAAATCCAAGACCACTTCAGCTCATTTATTCAAGCCAGTACCAGCTTGGGAGTACGGCCCTTGGCTAAACAACCACGTCCCCAGGCTGTGTAGGGTCAGATGGGACTGACCTGAGTTCCATCTTTGGCTAAGGTTCCTGGGATTCTGATCTCATTCTGAGCTGTCCAGCTCATTTTTCAAAGAAAGTGGGAATGTTTGATCCAACACTCCTGGACTCAGAAACATTTTGGAATAAAAAAGAGGGAAACCTTTAATAGAGAGCTCAATAATATCAGAATTCACTGCAGATTAGAGTGGATAGCTTATGCAAAGAGAATTCAACCTCATTCCCAATGCTCTCAGATTAACACTGCGATGCTTTCTTCCTGAAACCTAATATTATACGTGTGAGGTGCTAAAGCTTTCCTGTCGGGTGTCATGTCTTGTCTCTAGGGAGCTTAATTATTTTCAATATGGTTCTTGAAACACAGGCACCGTGGTACTTAACCGCTTTCACAAAGGATGTATCTGCACAATGCCATTGTCCACAACACAGAGTGAGAGCACAAGACAAAAATTTTTGAAGTATTGTTCACTCATTTATTTAAAAAAAAAACAACTCACTGAGCTCATATTATCTGCGGACATTTTGGCCAAAGGCCCTCCTTCCTGGCTTTATAGGTCCTGGCGTCAGAGAGCAGAGTGAACCTTGAGAAATACATGCTTACTCTACACGACTTCAATGGAATATCCTGGAGAGGAGGGGTCTTTCTCCATTCACTCCATCACCCTCTTCATTCCCCCACCCCAAGCTAGACCCTCGGCTTACTCCCAGGAAAAGGATGGCAGAGTAGGGATGCTAAGAAAAACAAAAGAATTCCTCACTTCCGAGTTCCCAGGAGATGTCCCATTATATAGGTATTTTCAGAATCAACTGGACTTGTCTGGGCTCACCATGCCCACTGACTTGAGAATTCGACACCGACCTGAAATAAGACCCCATCATATCTCCAGATTTTATTGTTATTTGTAAACCACCTTGGACTGAAAACCTAAGGATGGGACCCCTCCTTCCCCACTGGGTCCCAGTATCCTCCCCTGAAAAATGGAGCTAAGAAAATCACAAGGGAGGCTCTCAACTCATCTCCTACAACAGGAACAGTAGAAGTCATTTAAAATATTTAGCATCTAACTCCAGTCACCCCTGGAGTTCAGATCACTGCAGCCTTGAGATACAGACACTGTCTCTGCAAGGCAGCTTTGTACCATTGCTATCTGGCCCCTTTCTCATTGAAGGATTTTTCACCTCCTCTGAAGGGACCCTGATTAATGCTTTTCAACCCTCTCCTCCAGATGTGTGTGTGTATGAGCATGTGTCCAGGAGACCAGAAGTTCTGATTTCTAGGTGGCAAATCTCTCTGTTTTCAGCTAAAAGGCAAGTCACCCCCACATCCTCCATTATCCTCTGTTAGGACCATCTAGCCCTCAGTTTTCCCCTCTGACAAATAGGTCACACGGCAGGAACGGCTTTCATGATGAGAGCCAGGGCCTTGAGGAATCAAAGAAATGACCAAATGCCAAAAGCGAAGATGTCCCCTGAGGATGGTTAAACAGAGGGGACCAGACTGAGACTCAGAGAGGGGAAGGAAGGAGGCCAAGTCCCCGAGCTGTCAGGGCAGAAGGGGACCCACGCCCACCCCATCACCCAGGCTTCCAAGGCTCAGTGCTGGGCTCCGCCCACCTACTTGCCCCGCCCCGACCTGGAGGAGCAGCAGGAGCAGGCGAAGCCTTGGCCCTGGTGGGGAGGGGAGTGGTCCTCTTGACCCCCAGCCAGGGGCCTCCCTCTACCTGGAATCCCTGCCCCCGCACCCTCCCCCCAGACCCCCTGTCTGGGTAAAGGCTTCCACTCAGCGTGTGTGTAACTCAGAGCCACATGACACCGAAATGCTAAGTGAAGAGCAATTAACTTTTGCTTCTGAAAACCCACTTTAGCTTTCCATAACTCTTTGGGGGCCATTTCAACTAAGCCAAACCTCCCGCACATTCTCCCTCAGCAATAAATTACCTTCCTGGCTTTAATTAGCTGCCGCAGTGCAAAACGGGCTGGGTGCTGACGTGGCGGCTTTCCCCCCGGGTCCCATTCTGTCACACAGACTCCAGGAGACGGCGGCCGCGGGGAGCGGCTGGGCTGCCGCGGCGGGGACGCGGCCGCAGTGGACGCCTCGCCTCACCTGGCCGCAGGGTGCGAGGGGACGGCCGGAGCCGGGCGGGGGCTGAGCGCTGCAGGACGCGGAATCGGCTCCGGGTGACGTGCTCCCAGACTTGTCCTCTCATCATCGGTCCTTCCTTCATCCAAGCTGCCCCTAAACACATGTGTACACACACTCCACACACATGCACACACTCACACATACACACACACTCACACATACACACTCATATACACATACATTCATACACACACACACGTTCATACACACATACACACACACATAAATACACATACACACATACACTCATATAATCACACACACACTCACACACATATACACACTCACACATACACACACACTCATATATACACATTCATACACACACACACATTCATATACACATACACACACTCATACATACACACACACATAAATACACATACACACATACACTCATACATAATCACACACACACTCACACACATATACACACTCACACATACACACTCACACACTCATACATATACACACACACATACACACACACTTTATACACACACACATACATATACACACATACACACACACTCACAGATATAGACACACACATATACACACACATACACACATACACACTCATACATATATGCACACGCAGACTCACACATACACACACATGCATACATACACTCATACATTCATCCACTCACACATACACATACATACACACATACATATACACACAAAGTCACACACACACATACACATTCACACACACTCACACACACACACACTCACACACTTGCTCCCAGGTATCCAATATCTTTATCGGCCTTATCATTTTTGCTTATGGATAAATTATTGACAGAGCTTAATATATAATATATATAATATATTCTCCCTGGAAATTCTGCTATATAATTGTGAGCTAAGCTTGAGTCCAAATGAATAAATCTCTAAGGATGTGATTCTAGTCACATCTATGGGCTGGAAATGGTATTGGCTGGGTAAGCAAGAAGTCAGAAAGCACCCTCTGCATCCCCAACATTACTCAGAGCCCACGAGTAAGATCTGAGGTCCTGCTTCTGACCACAGGTGTGACCCTCAGCGAGTCCCTTCCTTCTCCGGTCTGGTTGCCCTGGACAGCTGTGATGGGTGGGACCCCTTTGGCAATGCTCTACGAGGATTCTGACAGTGAGTCTGTGTGCCTGTGTGTGTGTGTGTGTGTGTGTGTAGCGAGGTGAGTGGGGAAGACCTCGGTGCATGCTTGTTTGCTTACGGCTCCTGCTTTCTTCTAGAATCTACCATCTGGGCCAGAGGTAGCATCAGAGCCAGGGCCCCAGGCTATACCCACACACCCCATCCCTGGGAGCTGTCCCCCTGCCCAGGGGAAAGGACTAAAGCCCCTTTCTCTCTCCATGGAACACAGTTATGCTAATAGTCGTTTCTCCCCCAGGGCTCCACTCCCAGCTTTCACTTCCTCTGACAAGCATCACCTTCCCAAGCCCAATTACAAGCTGCCTTCTTCCACCCTTCCTTTCTTGGGGGAAATATTTTTTAGAAAGAGGTCCAAGCATGAAGCCAGCAGCCAGGCCCTGCTTGTCGGGGCGTTGACAAGCGGCCGGCACAGCCTGGGCTCTGATGAAGCCTGCAAGCTCAGAGCCCACCCAGGGAATCTCTCCTGATTCACCCCTCACCACCCAATTAACAGGCAGCCTGGCAGGCAGGTTCCCGGCCTGTCACGGTCGCCAGACACGCCACCCCAGCCCTGCCTGCCGGCGCTGCCCGAGTCTGCTGTTCCCAGCCTGTCACACACCCCAGCACCGGGAGGTGAGCAGTTCCCACAGCCCAGGGAGGGCACAGCCCCCTACTCCATCCACCATGGAGGTGGGCTGGGGCCAGAGGTGACCACATCCACCTTCCTTGTCCCTGATTGCCGGGCATACCCGGAAGGGATTTGCAGCAGAGGGCCCTCCCACTTGTCTCTGGAGACACCCGAGTGTTGGGTCATTTGGGAATTGCAGGAAATGGACACAGGGTCCTGCTCAGAATGAAGAATCTGATGGGTCTCTCTGAACTGAATCACCACTGAATTCCCTGGGCCAACCACCTACACTCCCACGGCCTCCTCCTCGGTTTTGTCTCTAGGAAAAGGGCCCTGGGCTGAGATTCTGAAAGTGCCTCCCAGATTCAATTCCTGCCCCAAGCCATCCCGGATAATGAGATGGCAGGCTTCAGCCTTCACAGGTAAGTCCCCTGACTGCCTTCTGCTGCTCTGGCCTCCCTCCAGGCACACGCACCAAACTCACACGGCCAGGCCATCTGCAGACACCCAAGCCCTCCGTAACTGCCCACATCTTCATAACTACTACCTATTCCATGATCTGAGTTAGGAAATCTCGCTCTGGCCACTATCCCTTCCCTGGGGAACACCCAGCCCCTCTGAGGCTAACCCTTTGTCTTCCTGAACAGCTGAGTGGTGCTGGCTTTGAGACTTCACATGGATGGAGGAAACCCACCCATCCACGCTCCTCCTAAAGCAAGGGTGCCTTCTACATACACGTTGATGTGAACTGTGCCTCTGGGGTGGGACAGCCCTGCCCCATCCCTGGGCCAGAAATCGATACTCCTGTGCAGCCACTGTTGACTTGGTACCTGCAGGAAGCATCGCTGCCCTTTATCTTCTCCTTGCATCTGTCCTTTCAGCACCTATGACAAAGTACCAGAGCCTGGGTGGCTTATAAATAACAGAAACTGCTCACTGTCTTCGAGGTTGGGAAGTCCAAGGTCAAGGTGCTGGCAGATTCAGTGTCCACTGAGGGTTCACTTACTGGTTTGTGGACCACTCTCTTCTCACTGTGTCCTCACATGGCAGGAGGGGTCTCTTTATAAGGGCACCAATCTTAATCATGAGGGTTCTACAGTCATGTCCTAACCACCCCCCAAAGGCCCCACCTCCTAATGCCATCATCTCAGGGGTGAAGGTTTCAACATATGAATTTTGAAGGGACACTAACATTTTGTTTAGAGGCATCGTCCAGAGAGAAACCCGCTCTCCCTGGCTTTGGCCATATCCAGAGAAGGCTGAGCAGGATCACACGCGCCCATCCTGGAAACAAGCACATCATATGGGATACGATACCTCAAAGTCAATGTGAGGCAGGGAGGAAAGAAAGTGGACTCCACTGACAAAGGATAGGGTGAGGATACAGGCGTGCTGTAGTCCATGGGGTTGCAAAGAGTCAGACACGACTGAGCATCTGAACTGAGCTGAGGATTTGCTTGCTTGCTTGATAAGTCGCTTCAGTCGTGTCCAGCTCTGTGCGACCCCATAGACGGCAGCCCACCAGGCTCCCCCATCCCTGGGATTCTCCAGGCAAGAACACTGGAGTGGGTTGCCATTTCCTTCTCCAATGCATGAAAGTGAAAAGTGAAAGTGAAGTCGCTCAGTCACGTCCAACTCTTTGAGACTCCACAGACTGCAGCCCACCAGGCTCCTCCGTCCATGGGATTTTCCAGGCAAGAGTACTGGAGTGGGTTGCCATTGCCTTCTCTGGAGCTGAGGATACAGAATGGTAAATGAGGCTAGGTAGGGACTACCCTGGTGGTCCAATGGTTAAGACTCCACAGTTCCACTGCAAGAGGCACAGGCTCAATCCCTGGTCAGGAAACTAAAATCCCACGTGTCAAACAGCACAGCCAAAATAAATAAATAAATGAACTCCTAAAAAGCAGGGACTGTATCTTATTGGTTTTCCTAGTCCTAGTATTAAGGATAGTGACTAGTGAGAGTGAGCACTGGAAGAACCTTCGCTAAATGAGGGCAGGACAGGAATCAATTTCTATAGTGTCTCTCCCAACATCTAAGCACTGGAAAGACTTAGTACATGTTCATAAAGCCCTCTTTAGGTTATGATGCCTCATAGGAAAGAAGAAAACAGAGACAATGCTACAGAGGGAGAGACCAAGAATAAAGAACGATGTGAACATACTTGGACATATCAAAAATCCTCTCCACCTCGTACCACGGAGTACGAGGCATTTAAACCATTTGAACCACATGAAGCAACATTCAACCCTGAATATTCATTGGAAGGACTGATGCTGAAGCTGAAGCTCCAATACTTCGGCCACCTGATATGAAGAGCTGACTCGCTGGAAAAGACTCTGATGCTGGGAAAGACTGAGGGCAGGAGGAGAAGGGGGTGACAGAGGATGAGATAGCTAGATTGCATCACCAACTCAATGGACATGAATCTGAGCAAACTCCAGGAGATAGTGAAGGACAGGGGAGCCTGGCGTGCTGCAGTCCATGGGGTCACAAAGAGTGGGACACAACTTAGTGGCTGACCAACAACAAAGCAGCTCTAGGAAACCATCACGTGTTTCCGAATTTGCAAAATGGTCCTAATAGTGGGCAAGGAGAAAGGGGAGGAAGAAAGCAGGAAAAGAGAAATGAACTCTTTCAAACCAGTCGCTAAGCTGCAGAACTCACCAATATATAACCTTTCATTTGAATGTGGCCACGTCCCCTCTTGCAGATGGGAATGTAAAGTGATGGAGATAAATGGAAACAAAATGCCAGCTCCTATCCATGGCAAGGAAGAATGTATATCAAATTCATTAATTATGATCCAATTTGTGCTTGCATGGTGAGGGATAATCATTTGCCATCAAAGAGATGCCCTTCCTTTATTAAAGCCACTGAGACTCTCAGGAAGTGCTCAAGGGTTTGAAATTCTATATTTGAATTTCACACATGCTTTTTACTGCTGGGACCAAAACTCAATCAACACTTGGTAGTGCTGACACTGACATTCAAGCCACAGGGGTCTTCACTGCTTCAGGACAGACCTACAGATAGGGCTTGGTTAGGAAATTTGCTAATTTGTTCTTCTCTGGATCCGTGTGTGAGTGTGTGTGTGTGCGCGCAACACATGCATAAGCCTATATCTATTTTTTTTTAATAGAGCTGAGGTAGAAGTAAAACGACCCTAGCCAACTTAAAGAAGGGAACAATTAACCTCATCTCTCTTCAGTGTCCAGGGCCCAGCTGCCCAGGAGTGGAAACCATGTCCTCACTTTTATCTCAAAGCCAAACCAACATAAACATGTTGCTAAGAGACGAAGCTTCTCTTTCAACTCCAGACCCAGGCTTGTGGTCCATGCCCAGACACGGGCTGGGTAAGAAGCCAGAGCTCAGAGATTATTATGCTTTTCTTCAAAAAGTCTTCAGCAGAGCTTTGATTCTGATTTGCTTTTTCTATAACTGTCTTTTACCCTTGGATTCAGGCTGAATCAGAGAAAGTCACTGGATTTCCTCACTCGGCACACCAAGTGCTGAATCAAAGCACATTGAATGGTGTTGACGCCATAGGATGGAATGCAGTGATCTGGAACACATGGAATGTAGTTTGGAAAAAACCCTCCTGCTATCCAAAAAGACCTTTCCTTTCCTGAAGCTTCCGCACTGCCAGCAAAGGGGTTTCCACAATGTATAGCATGTGGTAGCTTAGTTTATTGTTTGTAGCATATATAGTCTAACATACTATGGCATATAGCATAGTCTACGGCATATGAGTCTATAGGCTACTTGGCTAAAGGCCAAGAAATATCTATTTCCCTAAAATGCAATTTTCATGTGCAGTCAAAGATAATAATATTGAGTCCTCTCACAACCTAAGAGGGTACTAATGTTATTTCCATTTTATATATGAGGAAATCTGGCCCAGACAAGTGAAGCTCAAAATCTGAAGCTAGGGACTTCTCTCGTGGTCCAGTGGTTAGGACATCACCTTCCAATGTGGGGGCTGCAAGTTCAATCCCTGGTCAGGGAGTTAAGATCCCACATGCCTCATGACCAAAAAACCAACACATAAAACAGAAACTATATGGTAAGAAACTCAATAAAGACTTTTCAAATGGTCTACATCGAAAAGAAATTGTAATACATTAAAAAATAGTTTAAAAAAAAAAAGATCATGTAGCCAGTAGAGGCAGAGGAGGAATTCAGAGTTAGCCCTCTGGGATTGAACTAGGTACAGGCAGGCAGAGGCTCCAGCCTCCCTGTGGAAGATTGTACATAGGGCACGTCTTCTCAATCCCCAAGGACCCGGGAGAGCCATAAATGCAGTACCGCCTTCTTAAATTACTGACAGAGGAATTTCCTCCCTGTGACTCCTCTTGCTCTGGGGTCAAGCATCTGCGCTGCCCTTGGAGCTCCCTCACAATGAGACAAGGGCAAGTTGAACCACGTTTAACAGAAGGGAGGCTGAGGCACAGAGAGACCCAAGCCCTGGAATCAGGACTCCGGGCCCCTGGCCCCAGCCCGACCCCACCCCACACCCCAGGGCACGGCCCTTCTCCCCCTCCTCCCGCACTGGGCCAGCCGGCTCCAGGGTCTGATTGACAGGCCTGGACTTCTGGGATCCAGGCTTTCAGATAGCGTCCTTGGCACTAGGTGGCTGGGAGCGGATGGGCAATGCGGGGAGGGAATGAGGCACAAGGCCCTTTCCAAAAATAGAGCGAGGAAAGTCCCAGAGAGTAGGTGGAAAGTCACAGGGAGAGGGAGGCAGTGGCCATCCGGCACCAGACCAGAGAGAGGACTCTCCCAACAGCACGTCCAGGGAGGCCCCGTGGGGACCAGAGCACCTCCTCCACCCCCAGTTTAAATTACCGACACGTCTTCCCAAACAGCATCCCGACTCCCTCCTCCCAGCCTCACAAGTGTGTCCCAAGGACAATGTCTAAAAGGCATTTTCTGAGCCGACACTGGTCTTTGGCTTGCTTTTTCTCCCTTCCTCCAACTCCCATTGACACTCCTTTCTGAAATTGCTAAATAGGAAAAAGTAAGAAGAAGCATTTATGTCTCCTAATGGATGGGACGTTCTGCCTCCACAACGTCTCCTCCTGGTAAGCACGGTCCCCGGTCACGACTGTCGTTCACCCACCACCCCAAACGTCTTAACTCCACCTGCCACGTCCCAGGTTCTGGGTTCAATGCTTGTGAGGATACAAAGAAGTACTAATAGAAAACAAAGGCACTGCCCTGAAGAGACATACCATCTACAAGGAAAGTGTGTTAATACTACCCCTGCAGAGAGACCATTAACAGCTATGCTCTGGTTTCCCCTCTGAGTCCTTTAGCAAATCACACATACTGTCTCATTAGGGCTGGGTGGCCGGAGTTGACCACGCTTGTGGAGGACAATGACAGCATGCTTTGAACATCTCTCTTGTGCCAGATTTCAGGCAACAAGTTCAACAGATACTCACAAGGTCCCTGACTCCATTTTTCAACAGAAGTCATGTTGTCTCCAAGAGGAATGGCACAGATGACATCAAGAACTCCCCACCATCCCCCAGCCAGTGAGAGCAGGAATGGGATTTCAATCAAACACCCTAGAATGGGGTGGACTTACCCCCGAGTAGTAGAGAGGACAGTGGAATCACAATAATAGTTGAATAAATCCTCCACAGTACTTACTGAGCTCATGCAAAAAAAAAAAAAAAAACCAATGTTTAGACTGATGTTGTGAAGGGGACAATCACTTTGGAGAGCTGTGTGGCAGTGCGGATCAAAACTGTAAATTCAGGACTTCCCTGGTGGTCCAGCGACACGTTTGACATTCCCAGTGCAGGGGGTTTGATCCCAAGTCGAGGAACTAGATCCCACATGCCCCAACTAAGACCCAGCACAGCCAACTAAATAAATATTTTTCAAAAAATTGTAAATGCATGAATTCTGTAGGCCAGAAGTTTCATTTTTATAAATGTACCCAACTATACAAGGATGCTCACAGAAGCACATAACAGAAAAAAGCTGAAATCAATCTAAGCATCCATCAATCAGTAACAGGTTAAATAGACTGGTTTATGCATAAAGTGAAATATTAATTCGAGGCATGCATTAAAAAGAATGAGGCAGGACTATGGATACTAACATGAAGGCATCTCCATAAAACGTATTTCATAAGCAATCCTGCTTATGCTTTAAAGCATTTTGTGTATAATGTATGCATACATATAAGCATATCCATGCTTGAAATGCCTAGAAGACACACGAAATTGTTAACAATAGCTACTGGTAAAGAGGAGGTGAGGAAAGGGAGATTTTCTGAATTATTTGGATTGCTTTTGAGGACTCTGTCTTAAAGGTTTTAATAGCAATTCTGCAGGTCACTCAGTTACACCTGTTGGAGAGAAGTCCTTCAGAGGAGGTACTGAGAACCAGAAACCAAAAGACCTGCCCTCCAGGAGCCAAGGGTCTCAGAATTTGAGGTCCTCCGTTGGGGCCTGCAACTGCCTGGGTAAGTCACACTGACCCCTTACCTGGTCCTTTCTTCAAGAGCTGAGGCACCTGAGAAAAAGTCAAAGATGGTGGGCTCTGATATCAGCACACACAGATCTAATTCTGGCTTCAGGACTTTGTAGGGAGGACTTTGTAGGGAGGGTATGCCAGTCTCTCTTTGAGCCCAACTTTCCTCATTCATAAAATGAGGGGATGGGGCTACAAACCCCACCACCACCACCACACCACCACTGCATAGGCTTGCTGAGATGGTTGTTGGTGCAAAGAATGTCAAAGTGTGATTTAAAGATCAGGCTAGAAACTGACAAAAGGAAACTAAGTCATTGACTGGGACCTCCCATGGGCGAGGCTGAGTTATCAGAGGCAGTGGTCCTACCCCAACACCGACCCCACCCTCCCCTTCCACACTGATGGAACAGTGTGATGAAAATCACCCTGTGCTCATGGGCTCTGCAAAGAACATCAGCCACTCCTGCAATTCCAAACCCAAGGGCTGGGACGGTGCTTCCATTGAAAATGACCCCAGCGTCAAGGGCCTGCCAGCAATGAGTCTACTGCGGCAGCCTCGAAATCCCCAAGTAAATATCAGTTCATTGGTTTGTTGATTAAAATCACAGATAGCCTTTCTGATGGCTGTCCAGAGACCCAAGGAGCTGAAAAAGCAGTGAAACGACCCAGGAAGTCTTCAGCTGCGAGCCTCCGTTGATTTCCTAAACTCGGTTCTTTACTCACTGCCTCCCTTTCCTCTCTTTCCTTCTCCAACCACTGCCTCCCGGTCCCCACCACAAGTCAACCCTCCCTCCATCAACAGAAATTCACTCCCTTAAGAGCACCCCTGAGCCAGAGGAAATAATCATTAACTTAATGGGCTGATATAATTACATTAAATCATGAAGATAAGAATATAGACTTTGGAAAAAGAAACTCTGAGTTTGAATTCTAATTCCACCGCTTATTAGCTGAGTAATCTTGGATAACCAAACCTCAGCTCCCCAGTCCATCGGGGTTGGTTATAAAACAATTCACACAGTTCAAAGATGAGCAAGGGAAGCTGCTATGCAACCATAACTCACATATGTCAGTAAAAGAAAGTTGAAAGTGAAAGTATTAGTCATTCAGTCGTGCCCGACTCCTTGCCATCCTATGGACTGTCGCCCACCAGGCTCCTCTGTCCATGGAACTATCCAGGCAAGATATAGGAGTGGGTTGTTATTTCCTTCTCCATGGGATCTTCCCGACCCAGGGGTCAAACCCAGGTCTCCCGCATTGCAGGCAGATTCTTCATCTGAGCCACGAGAGAAGCCCAGAAGATAGTAAATACTATTATCTAACTTGGGAACTGAAGAAATTAACACACACCAACACCACCACCATCTGCACCCATGTGACAGCACCACCAGCCAACACACACCCAGCACAGAAGCCAGCAGGGTCAAGTTCACAGACAGCAACCTGCCCAGCTGTCCAGCCCCCGCCCTCTCCCGAATCAGAAAGGCCCATGAAAGTTTAAAGCTCTGCTCATCACCAGCTTGAAATTCTTCATCATTATTGAACACGGAGCCCCCATTTTTTTGCCCTGGGTCCTGCAAATTATGCAGCCGGTCTTGACCACCCCTACAAAGACCCACTGACCAAAGCATTCTTGGAATGTGTTGTCCTCTTTCAAACTCTCTCCTCTGAGAGTTAACTCAAGCGGTGTTGGCCTGGAGAGCAGGCATGGAAAGGTCTTTCATTTGACCAGGGAGTGGAAGACGCTGATTGGAGTTAACAGGGCTTTGGTGCCGCTGCAGACACTCCCCAGGGGATGTAAGATCAGAGCCCTTTCTAGTCCCGGAGCCAGGTCAAGCTGGGAGTTGAACGCTTAAGCAACCTGGCCATAAAACAAACCCAGGAGGACGGTCAAGGTTGTCCACACCATTCCACTTTCTTCCTACAAAAAGCGTCTCAAGCAACTCCCTATGACCAGAACTTCAAGCGCATAGCTTTAGGGTATTTAAAAAAAAAAAAAGTTTGAGAGGACTTCCCTGGTGGTTCAGCGGTTAAGAATCCACCTTCCAAAGCAGAAGTGCAGGTTCGATCCCTGGTCCAGGAACTAAGATCCCACATGCCACAGGGCGACTAAGCCCATATGCCACAACAGGAATAGCCTGTGCACCACAACTACAAAAAAAAAAATCTTAAAAATTTTTTTAGAAATTAAAACAGGCTGAGTCTCCTTCAGTCTCTTGCCCTCCAAAAGAGCCACAGCCATGTGGCCAGGTAAGGCTGATGGAGATAAAGGGCTCTGAGAGCTCACATGTAGGGTGAAGTTCTGCAGGAAGGGCCTTGACAGGCGCTGGAACCTCAACTGTCCTTGGGGAGGGAGTGAGGAGAAGCTGGTGTTTTAGAAAGAGATGGTATAAGACAGCAAAGGGACAGTTGTGCCTAGTTTGAGGGAAATGCCAAGGAGAGTGGCCCTTGGAGCAGAAGGGCATGCCCAGTGGGGAGTTTCAGGAAATGTGACCAGATTCCTCCGGCAAGGCTAGCTGCAGAGGGTTTGCATACCAGCCAAAGGACTAGACTTGATCTCCTGGGTCATGAGAAAGCAGATTGCCCCCATGCTTGGTTCTAGAAGGAAAGCAGCCAGGAAGAATCAAAGGGCAAGATGGAGCCCCTGGGAAGAAGGCCCTGCCCCAGGAAGCATCTCTTCCTGCCAGATGTATGGGCTCTACCTGGAAGCCACCTGAGAGCCATGCGTGTCCCAGAAGGAGAGCGCCCCAGTCAGAGAGACCCCAGCTCTGCCCACAAGACATCCTCTCCCCACCCTGGGCCTCAGCGTCTTCTGCCTTCCTCTGGGATTCCAGCTGTCCTGCTGGAGAGACTCACCCCACTGTGGTCAGATTAGTCTACATCCAGCTACAGCACTTTCTGCATTCCTCTGTCACAGCCCCGGGGTACCACAACCTTCAAACCAAAGTAGGGGACATAGCATATCACAAGTACAAATGTACTTAAGGAAAGACGATGAGACGGAATATGTGAAAGCGGCTTTCTCCCTTGAAAACCCAAGACCTGGGGTCACCATACTTAGCATACTGCCGGGACTCCATCAAAGTGTTTCTCACATCTGCCTCCTTCAACAGTGAGCTCTGACTTGACACTGGTCTCTGGCTGCCCAGTGCCTAACACAGGACCCAGCAGGTTTGACCGACAGATGGACTGATTGGCTGGTTTATGCCTCACCACCATTGCTAGTGGGTGCAGAGTCGAGTGGTACCAATCACTACTGAATGGATTTAAAAAGAAAGAGAAGGAGGAAAGGGTGGGAGAAAAAGAGGAAGGAACAATTTCCCACCTTCTCCTTCTTTCTCTTTTTACTTCCTCCCAAGAGAATGTCATCCTTCAGACTTTCATGTACTCTATGAAAACCTGTCCTACATACTTCACAGGATTGTGGGGAGAAAGACACAAGAAAAACCAGTATAGTAAAGCACTGTGTCACGTAAAGAATGCACGCTGAATGCACACTGTTGATAGGAATGTAAAGTGATGCAGCCATGATGGAAAACTGTCGAGATGGTTCAGATAACTAAAGCTAGAACTACCATATGACCCAGCTATTCCATGTTTGAATATTTATCCAAAGACTATGAAAAACATTAATTTGATAAGATATATGCACCCCTATGTTCATCACAGAATTATTTATTATAGCCAAGATGTGGAAGCAATTCCAGTGCCCACTGACAGATGCATGGATGAAGAAGATATACATATACACAATGGAATACTACTCAGCCATAAAAAAGATGAATGCTTGCCATTTGTGACAACATGGATAGAGCTTGAGGGTATTAGGCTAAGTGAAATAAGTCAGACAGAGAAAGACAAATACCATAGGATTGTACCCATACGTGGAATATTAAAAAAAAAAAGAAAAGCAAACAAAATAAACACAACCCCAGAGAACAGACTAGTGATTACAAAGGGAAAGGGGGTGGGGAAGGGCAAAACGGGAGATAGGGGCAACTGGACTGCAACGGCGAGAAACTAAACGTTTGATGGCAAGCACAGTGTATCGCACACAGAAGTCAACATACAATGTTGTACTCGTGAAACTTACACAATATGATAAATCAGTGCGACTCCAGTTTTTTTAGAGAAGAGCTGTATGCAGGCGAAGACAACGCCATAAGCACGTGACAGATGCCTTGTCTCGGCCACGGTGCACTCACCTTGATAACCAGAACTGAACAGATGAACAGGGTGTGATGAGGCCACACCCCCAGAGGCCATTGGACCGCTTCTGGCTTTAAGACCCCAGGAGCTCCAGCGACCTCTCCAACCTTGACATGCCCCATCCCACCACTCTGGTCCCTCCCATTAAAAGTTTGAAAAGTCCTGAAAACTCCTCTGCTGAGCTTTCTTTTAATTAAGCGCGCGCACACACACACACACACACAAAAGAACCAGCCCTGGGTTTTGTGTGTTGTACTTTTGTTCTCGGGTCTGTTTGTACTTATTCAGAAATTACATAATTAAAAAAAATAATATTAAGTAAATGTGCACATCAGCCTGCCAAGCTGCCTGGGCCAACCTTCACTTGGGAACCACAGTGACAGCTCCTTTATTTCTCTTACTTGTTTTTAAGCACAAAATATGTCACACCTGGAAGTCATTAGCATAATTTTTACTAATTTATAGCTAATTACACAATTACTTTCCTATGAAAGGTTCTGGAAAGACACTTGAAGTGAGTTTCACCAAATCCAGTGGTGAGAAATTGCTTGAAAACATTTCGTTAGATTCAAACATTTGAAGGGGGGACACTCAATAAAGTAATTCTTTCCTGTTTCAGAGTGTTCAAATATGACAGGGATGTAATTTCTCCGCAATTTGCAAAGCAGAATGTCTAAATGTCTCCGCTAATCCAATCCAACCGAAGATGGCTCTGAAAAGAGCCCCAGAAAGGAGTATTACTGAGGGCACCCAAGGCAGAATTTAGAAGACACAGCTTTGTGACAATCGGTTTCATGATGGAGCTGAAACGTGATGGCTCTTCCTCCAGGAGAAAATCAGTCATGGGACAGAATTGCAACATCTGGCCAGTATCCTGCTCGGCTCCTGAGAAATTGTGACTTCGAGAGGCCAGTGATGGATTCAAGACTTGCTGCTCAAAGTCAAGCTCCAGGATGCCAGGATTTGAGGGTGTCACGTTGTCTAAATGATGCCAAAAGAAACAAAAACACTCTCTCATTCATTCAGCATTCAAAAACCTAAGATCATGGGATCCAATTCCATCACTTTATGGCAAACAGAAAGGGAGAAAAGTGGAAGCAGTGACATGTTTTATTTTCTTGGGCTCCAAAATGACTGCAGACAGTGACTGTGGCCAAGAAATTAAAAGATGCTTCCTCCTTAGAATAAAAGCCATGAGAAAACCTAGACAGTGGATTAAAAACCAGTGACATCAATTTACCATCAAAGGTTCATATAGTGAACGCTATGATTTTTCCCATAGTCATGTACGGATGTGAGAGTTGTACCATAAAGAAGGCTGAACGCCGAAGAATTGATGCTTTTGAACTGTGGTGTTGGATAAGACTCTTGAGAGTCCCTTGGACTGCAAAGAGATCAAACCAGTCAATCCTAAAGGAAATCAACACTGAATATTCATTGGAAGGACTGATGCTGAAGCTGAAGCTCTAATACTTTGACTACCTGATGGTCAATGAGCCGACTCACTGGAAAAGACTCTGATGCTGGGAAAGATTGAAGGCAAAAGGAGAAGGAGGTGGCAGAGGATGAGATGGTTAGATAGCATCACCGACTCTATAGAAATGAATTTGAGCAAACTCCAGGAGACACTGGAGGATAGAGGAGATGGGCGTGCTGCAGCCCACGGGGTCACAAAGAGCTGGACACGACTTAGTGACTAAATAACAACAAATTCATTCAACAAACAGGTTTTAAGTCCCTGCTTGGTGTCCTGTATTCCATGTTACAAAAGGAACAATTCCTGCTTTTCCTATTTGTATCAGGAAGGGAAAAATAGGCCAATCAACCAACAAGTGTGCAAGGATTAGTGCTTCAGGTGGAGGAAGGCTCAGAAAAGAAGAACGGGAAGCAGTACCTGCCCTCTGAAGGCTGACGATCTCGAGACCAGAGGCACAGACAGAAGCACATGGCCCAGCCTGGCATCTCTCCAGCAATCAGCACCCAGTTGGGCGGCCTGGGCTTCCAGTGATGCCAAAATGGGAAGATGAGGGATGGGACCCAGAAGACAATGACCAAGAGGAAATAGCGGAGTCCCAACCCTACGTGACATGCTGGGGTGGGGGCCACGTCGATTTGGCAGAAGGTAAGAGCATTCTGACATGTCGGGGCCACCCAGAAGGATGATGGGGAGGTGGCAGGGTGGTGATGGGTGAAGTTTCCCAAATGCCCTCGCAGGAAAGGAGGTGAGAGAGCCAGGAGCACCCTTAAAGCCTAGAGACCAGCCACCAGGCTCACAGGAAGGCCCCTGGCAAGCTGAGTGCTGGCCTCTGTGCGTCCCAGGGCTGTATGTTTGGTGACTGTCAGCAGAAGGGAAGACTTATCAAACCACTGGGACATGTAGGAGAAGTTGAATGGGGTTGGAAGAATGAGCTGAAAAGATGGAAATGCCAGTGGTGATATGAGAGCAGGAGTTCCCAGCAGGGGTCCTTAGGATGTAAAACATGTAAGACGTTACAATGATAAACAGATACATACTGTATCTATGGGATTAAGCATTCATGCTCTGTTCACAATAGCCAAGACCTGGAAGAAACCTAAATGTCCATCAACAGAGGAATGGATAAAGATGATGTGGTGTGTGTGTGTGTGTATATATACATATATATACACACACACACAGTGGAGTATTACTCAGCTGTTAAAAATAATTAAATAAAGCCATTTGCAGCAACATGGATGGACCTAGAGACTGTCATACTGAGTAAAATAAGACAGACAGAAGAGAGAGACACATTATATGACATTTCTTATATGTGGATTCTGAAAAGAAATGGTTTTTTGGGCTCCAAAATCACTGTAGATGGTGATTGCAGCCACGAAATTAAAAGTTGCTTACTCCTTAAACAGAAAGTTATGACCAACCTAGATAGCATATTCAAAAGCAGAGACATTACTTTGCCAACAAAGGTCCTTCTAGTCAAGGCTGTGGTTTTTCCAGTGGTCATGTATGGATGTGAGAGTTGGACTGTGAAGAAAGCTGAGCGCCGAAGAATTGATGCTTTTGAACTGTGGTGTTGGAGAAGACTCTTGAGAGTCCCTTGGACTGCAAGAAGATCCAAACAGTCCGTTCTGAAGGAGATCAGCCCTGGGATTTCTTTGGAAGGAATGATGCTAAAACTGAAACTCCAGTACTTTGGCCACCTCATGCAAAGAGTTGACTCATTGGAAAAGACTCTGATGCTGGGAGGGATTGAGGGCAGGAGGAG
>NW_011494677.1:1602440-1612974 GCF_000754665.1 Bison bison bison | reverse complement strand
GGACGACAGAGGATGAGATGGCTGGATGGCATCACTGACTCGATGGACGTGAGTCTGAGTGAACTCTGGGAGTTGGTGATGGACAGGGAGGCCTGGCATGCTGCGATTCATGGGGTTGCAAAGAGTCAGACATGACTGAGCGACTGAACTGAAAAGAAACAGTACAAATGAACTTGCTTACAAAACAGAAACAGACTCACAGACTTAGAGAACTAACTTATGGCTGCCAGCGGGGAGGGATGGGGGGAAATAATAGTTAGGGAGTTTGGGATGGCACGTACACGCTGCTACATTTAAAATAGAAAACCAACAAGGACCTACTATATAGCAACAACAACAAAAAGTTCATGCTGAGGGTGATCAAGAAAAACTGTCTGAAATCTCTGGGTGGAGCTGGGGCAGGGAGAGGTGAGAGTCAAGACACAAGGGCTCAAGGTGTAAGTTTCCAGAGGCTGGGGCTCATCTTTCAAGGGGTCCCACTATCATCTCCCCATCTCCTTGGGGTTAATCACTGCTTCCCCCCCAACCACTGACCCAAACTGGCCTGGGCTGCAAGCACGGGCCCCATGTGAGGATTTGTTGGTTTGTAAGTCAGCCTCGCCCCTACCTCGTGAGAGTTTTTCTGAGGTCAGGGGCAGAGTGATACCCAGAGCACCCCTGAAACACAGCCACACAGCAGGCACTGAACCAAAGAGCAAAGCCCAGCCAGATTGCTCCGTGATCTGAGGTCACGCTCCAAAGACCCAGGTGTAGGTGGGAATGAGGTCCTTGGAAAGTGGCCAGTGTCCGCCAGGCTCACCTCGAGGCTGCCGAGAGATTCTGGCAAAAGAACGCCGCCCGCCTCCCACCTGAGAGGGATGTTAACAGCTCACACTTGGCACATTTCTCTCTACTTTTGCAAATTACTTTCGCAGCCACCACCATCTGACCCTGACGAAAACCCTGGGAGGCAGATAGAGGAAGTCATTAACGGCTGCGCTCGGCGGCTTCCTCCACTCACTCAACAGGTACGCCGAGCACCTGTGGCCTTGGAGCCCAGATGTCCCAGCCGGGAAGACGGAGGCCGCCGGGATGCCAAATGCCCTGCCCTCGCCTGGCTTAAACCCTCCAGAGGGCACCCAGGTACATCACAAGCTAGTGACTGCTCTGACTTAACCTAAGAAGGAAAACAAAAGGCAGAGTAAGGACAGAGAAGCACAGTCCACTCTGCTCCTCCAAGGAGCAGGTACGACTTGACTGCCTGCATGAGTGTGAGCTGGTCAAGTCAGAGCAGACGGTGACTGCAGCCATGAAATCAAAAGACACTTGCTCCTTGGAAGAAAAGTTATATCCAACCTAGACAGCATATTAAAAAGCAGAGACATCACTTTGCCAACAAAGATCTGTCTAGTCAAAGCTATGGATTTTCCAGTAGTCATGTATGGATGTAAGAGTTGGACTATAAAGAAAGCTGAGTGCCAAAGAATTGATGCTTTTGAACTGTGGTGTTGGATAAAACTCTTGAGAGTCCCTTGGACTGCAAGGAGATCCAACCAGTCCATCCTAAAGGAAATCAGTCCTAAATATTCATTGGAAGGACTGATGCTGAAGCTGAAGCTCCCATACTTTGGCCACCTGATGTGAGGAACTGATTCATTGGAAAAGACCCCAATGCTGGGAAAGATTGAAGGCAGGAGAAGAAGGGGATGATAGAGGATGACATGGTTGGATGGCATTAGCCACTTGATGGACATGAATTTTAGTAGGTTCCAGGAGTTGGTGATGGACAGGGAAGCCTGGCGTGCTGCCATCCATGGGGTCGCAAAGAGTCAGAGACGACTGAGCAACTGAACTGAACTGAATTGAACTTAGAGCTACTAAAAGAAAGCAAAACCCCAGGAGGCCACGTACCCAGCAGAGAGGGGCAGATCTGCGGGGCCTGGTTGCCCAGACCTCACTTCTTTTATATGTTTGTCTTTTTTTTAATTTTATTTTATATATTTTTGGCTCTGCTGGGTCTTTGTTGCTGCGCATGGGCTTTCTCTAGTTGCAGCCAGCAGGGGCTACTCTCTAGTTGCAATACAAGGGCTTCTCACTATGGTGGCTTCTCTCGTTGCAGAGCGCAGGATCTAGTGCGAAGGCTCAGTAGCTGTGGCACAGGCATTTAGTTGCCCTGAGGCATGTGGGATCTTCCCGGACCAGAGACTGAACCCATGTCCCCTGCATCGGCAGGCGGATTCTCGACCACTGGACCACCGGGAAGTCCCAGACCTCAAGTTTTATAAACAGATGCCACTATGACTTCCCCGACCTGCCCATTTTCTGAGTAGAGACCTGGATCAAAGGAAAGGCAAGTGCACGCTCACCAAAGTACACACACACGCACACGCACACGCACAGGCACACACGCGCAGTCTGTTAACGCCTAAGGAAGCACCAGACAGGCAGGCGGGTGGGCAGCCCGCATAGCCAGAGCATCTTAAGGACAGCAGAAGGAGGGGTGGGGGGAGCCTGGGTTCTGATCCCCTGCAGGCCTGGCAGGCGCCCCTCGGAGGAGCCCGCAGCCCCTTCACAGGTACTGCTGCCAAGTTCCCCCTCTGAACAGTGTTTATGATTCAGCGGGACATATGAGACTGTTCTGAGATTTCAGAGTTGGCTGGCGGTTTCCTTAGAGGCAATCAAGGAAGCTTTGCCTGATCCGTGGGAAGGTCTGAATATGCACAAGCCGGTAGCTCTCACTAGCACCCAAGCAAGGGCGTTGGTTTTCCTTTTTTCCTTCCCCTGCCACAGAAACCCAGATATTAATTCTTTCCCCTGAACCTCGACACCCCTGCTGTCTCAGCGGTCGGTGTTCTCCCTTTCATTCCACAGACGCTTCATTCATACTCTAGAGCCCTCCGCCTTGGAACACCTCCTTGACCCTGAAAACAACACTTCCGTCAACAGTCCAGCGCTGCTTAACCTCACACATCCAGACACTGTGAGCCTGATATGAATGAATCCGAAAGATGATCAAGGGAAGTATGCATGCCCCCTGCCTGTACTGTGAGCTGTGAGCGAGGGGCACGCTTAGGAGGAGCCTCGGAGGGGTTCTGGGTCTTTTACAGACAGGTTCTCTACTCTTCACTACAGTGAAGTTAAAGATGTTAGTTGCTCAGTCGCGTCCGACTCTGCGACCCCATGGACTGTAGCTGGCCAGGCTCCTCTGCCCATGGGGATGAGCCAGGCAAGAATACTGGAGTGGGTTGCCATGCCCTTCTCCAGGGGATCTTCCCGACCCAGTGATCAAATCCATGTCTCCTGCATTGCAGGCAGATTCTTCCCCAGCTGAGCCACCAGTACTTTTCACTATGGACCTACGGGCAAACTACTAGGGCTCCCCATTTCCCACGTACAGGAAACAGACCCTGACAGGTCCTGGATCTGGGAAGCTCACACAGCTACGAAGTGGCAGAGCGAAGATTCAAACCCTAGGCCGTCTGGCTCGAGATCTGGCATCTCGGCAAGGCAGGGTGATGCTTCCGGCTTTTCTCAGCCTGCACGCCTCGAGGCACTAGCTGCAGAAAGGAATGCTTCAAGCAGGAATGAGCCTTGCCCCCGCCCCAGCTGACGCACAAGGGCAAGGTGAAGGTCTCCGAGAATTGCAGCAGGGCCTGGCGGCAGGCGGGAACATCTCACCTGGCATAGGGAAGGCTATTTACGGCCAGGGCTTCTGTGCGGGACAGCTGGTGACCAGGCCTGGAGCCAGAAGCTGCACCCACCCCACTGATGGCCAGGAGTCATCAGGAGAGCCTCCCCTCCCTGATTCTGGAGCGAGGACCCCGAGACCGGAGCACCACAGCTGGTAGGGTGACTCATGTCAGAAAACCACCTGGTTAGAGGCTCCATCCTGATTCAGCTGAGAAAGACCCGTCACGAGGGCGCAGGAGACCCCCTCCTCTCCATGACCTTAACTTCACCAGGACGAGTTTGCCACGTGCGAGAAAGTCGGTGTCTGGGGCCGACCAATTTTTCGTGTGACCCTGTTCACCGCATAGTAAAAGGTACGAAGGTTTCAAATCCCGAAGCCAGGGTCCCAGGCCGGGCCTCCCTCTGATGGTGATAAAATGACTGTGATATTTTGGGCAACGCCCTTCTCCTCCCCTGGGCCTCCATTTCTCTACCTGACAAATGACAAGGTGGGGATGATGCTGCTTTGAAGTCTCCAGGTCTGGAAGTCTATGCTTGCAGGGGCTGCTCAGGGACAGCGTTTGTATTGAATACAAACGCCATCACGGGTTATCAGAGACGAGGAAAGACAGAAACAAAGGCTCAGCGAGACAGACAGAGACAGATCGGAGAAGGGAGGCTACCTAGCCAGAGAAAGAAAGAACAGTCTGGGAGTGTGGAGAGCCCCTGATGTAAGCACAGTCTTGCCAGTATTGCTGGAAACAAATAGTGACAGATTGCTAACATGTTACAGTGAAAATTACCAACATGATGAGACTTTTGCACCATAACCGGCACCTCTTGTTATCCCATTAACAAAACTGATGAGACCAAATTGCTAATAGGAGCGACCGTTCATGTTGTATTATATCACTCCCGTCCTGCAGAGAGCACGCGGACCAAAGGGCCAATGAAAAGGTGTGTAGAAACCTCCCAAGAGCCAGTTTACCCAGGACAGATTTGGGGGAGGCCCTGGGAAGCCCCCTCCCCGCTTCCATCACATTTAGAAACACCCATATGGGATCCCAAGGCCTCTGCCACCGCCACTCCAGATGCTGGTCCCCAGGACTGAGCTGGGCTGGGAAGGGCTGTCCGTCATGACACGGAACAGGAACCGGTGACCTTTGCTAAGTACACAGGGTTCACTGGCATAGCCAGCAGGGGAGGGGAGAACGAGCTTGGCGATGGAGTGTCTCGGCTTGTCCAGATTCCAGCTCACCTCCATCTGCTCCTACAACAAAGCAATGCAGCAGACTCACCCCTGTGTATGGTGACCACCCCCGCCTCTGGCCACAGCTCCCGACAGCCAGGCCAGAGAGAGCCCCGATGCCTAGTTCCGTCATCACAGAGTTCAAACTGTCAGCGAAGCCCTGGGAGGCGTAAGGAGCAGGACACAGCTGGTTCTTGGAAGTCCCCGCCTAGACATTTGAAGAGGATCTTTCCTCTTTGGGCCGGTCAAGGATTTCCTGTTCAAACCCCACAGTCATCAGAGAAACCTGGATTAAGCATCCACTTGAAGCTCACTCCTCTCAAAAGAAAAACCCTCCTTACCCTAGCCGATTCATGTCTGAGTTGTTGTTTTTTTTTCCCCCACCAATATAATCACTGGCTACCCCAGGCTCCCTGCCACCACCCCAGAAAGTGGGGCCCAGCTGTGGCTGCTCTCCGCCAGCTCCCCCCTCCGCTTCCCTCCACCAAGAAGTTCCTCAGGAAAGTAATTGGCCAAAGATTATTCTGAATAATTGAATGGCAAGGGCTTTTGTATACCAAACAGGGACTTGTCTTTGTCAAAAAGTCTTTACAAAGTACCCAAGTGCTGGGTGTCAGACAGGACAAGTTTTTTAATCATGTTAAAATGATTTATTTAAACGTCAAGCCATGTCACCCCACTTCCTTTCATTTTTCAAACTGTTTGTGTTTTTTCTGGATGATAAATTTATCTTCAGACAGCCTCAATATGACTAATTAACTTTGAAATATAAGAACCAGATGTGTGAGTTGGAGAGCTTTCTGAACTAATGCCAGACGGGCTGGTGGTTTTTTTTTTTTTTCCTTCTTTTCTCCCCTGCCTTTCCCCGCCTCCCCATCGTCACCCCCCTCCCCACCCCATGTTCTGTCTCCCTGCGGCCTGCCCTGAAATTACCAAGCAGAGACACGTTGTCAACTACACAGGATTATAGCACTCTTGCGAGCAAAGAGCACCCACTGCTTTTTCTCTGTTCTCCACTCATTAGCCTCTCAGAACCCCACGTTCGCCCTTTGAAAGCAACCCCAGCCCACCTCCCCATGATGGGCAGAGCTGTCCTGGAGGAGGAACTGGAAAGTTTTCCCCACACCAGCCCGGGCTCCCGCCCATCCCCACATTAATGATCTATCTCATGTGAAGCGGGAGCTGCCAGGATGCATTTGCCACATGAAAGGAAGTCCCCCTGCACTATGACACAAAGTGATTTCTTTTAAAGAGTCTTCCCTGTGAAGGGCTCCTCAGATCTGCCTCTTCCCTGTTCCTTTTGATGAGGGAACCAGCACACAGCACACGAGAAACCAGGGCTGGGGTGGAAGCTGGTGATTAAGTCTTTCAACTCTGTAAACTGAAGCGCTTCTCTGTAATGGCCCATTTGGGGGTTGGAAGCCACAGATGTGTGTGTGTGTGTGTGTGTGTGTGCGTGTGTTCCACTCTAAAGGATGGAATGGCAGCTCAAAATAATTGGGTGAGAGCGCACATGAAGACTCATTTTTCCAGGCGTCACGTGGCCAAGTTCAAGGGCTCTGAGAGGCATGAGCTGGGTGCCTCGATTTCCCCACGTGGCTGTGAAATCCTTTCCCATCCCATTTCTCCCCCAGAGGCAGGCGAGGGGATGTGAGATCACAGCTGCGAGAGTGTTTTGAGTGCTTTGAAAGTCACGTTATACATCCTAGGGAATTAGCGGGATAACCAGCCCTGTTATTATATCATCGTGACCGTGATGCTCATCATGCCTCTTAATGTCTGAGATTTTTCACCTGGGATAATCGCCCTCGGCTTGGCAGCCAATGGAGTCAGTTCTCCTACACGCCAGGTGTCAACCTGGAAAGATAAACAGTGGACTCGAGTCTTGTCCTTTGCAGCCAGAGTGCGAAAAGGACCCCTTCCCAGGCCCAGGGAGAGGAAACCCCCGCTTGACACCTCGGACTCCACGTTGCTGGCAGAGAAGGACTCGGCCACCGACAAACACCTGTGCTGCTGTGGGAACAGAGGGCCGAGGGAAAGTCCCTCCACCTCCCTAGAGAGCGAGGCAGGTGAGAGGCCCCAGGAGGGTCCTTGGGGCTCCCTTTGCTTACCCGGTCTGCCTATTCTCGCTTTTAAAAGCCTGGCTCCCCTCTGTGGAGACAGAACAGGGATGCACCAAGCAGGCTGGACTCTCAAAAATATCATGAGCTGGGGCAGTTCCCCTTGGGTACCCATGCTTCCTCTTCCCCAATCCTGCCCCCACAAAGTACTTCTTTTCAGCCGTGTGTAACCCCACTCCCAGAAAGGAGGTGTCCTCGCCCTCAAGAGGGTTTGCATTGGAGCAGGCATTTCAGGGGGAACTCAGGAAGGAAAAAGAGGCCTTCAGTCATTCAACAGGCGGAGAAAGGAAGAGAGGGGTGAGGAGGGAGGGGACGGGGCAGGAGAGAGTGTGCCTGACGCTTCTCCGGTCCAGTCATGCCTGGCCTGATGCTGAGACAGCGCATCTCAGAGGCAGACTGATGGACCAGAAAGGGTGGGCGTGAAGGGGCAGGAGACCCCAAGGCGGTCAGGCTGGAAGAGCCCCGAGGCCCCTGCTGGGGCAGTGTGAGGGGAGACTCAGTGATGGATCAGGGACCGGGTCTCAGCACTGCCCTATGGGAGCACGAGGCCACCTCCTTTCTGAAGACATCAGCATCAGGCCTCCAGAAAAACTCGTGGTGAGTGGGAGAGAGAGGTGGTAGGAATACTGAGCACTACAGCTTTATTGGTGGCTCAGACGGTAAAGCGTCTGCCTACAATGCGGGAGACCCAGGTTCAATCCCTGGGTCTGGAAGATCTCCTGGAGAAGGAAATGGCAACCCACTCCAGTATTCTTGGCCTGGAGAATCCCATGGACAGAGGAACCTGGTAGGCTTCAGTCCATGGGGTCGCAAAGAGTTGGACACGACTGAGCAACTTCACTTTCACAGCTTTATTGGGTACCTTCTGACATCCTGGGACAGACAGATGGACAGAGGTACACACAGCGAGATCATCCAGTGTGACAGCCGCCCCCCACCGGAGCTTTATCTCCACTGCAGCAGCACGAGCACCCTCCCCAACACCCCCACCCCAAGCAGGAGCCTTCTCAGAGCCCTGAATGTCCAGGGATTCCTTGGCTGGGTTCCTTCTACAGCACTTCTGCCTGCCCACCCTCCCCATTCCCTCCGGGGAAAAAATTCAGATAGCTTTCTGACTATTAATCACATTTCCCGCTGTGTCAAACTGAGATAATGATGGAGCTGGCCAAAGCACAGGATCCTCAATTAAGTGACCAGAACCAAGTCTGTCTGGGAAGCGGGCAGGTGGGAAAAGGGAGGCCCTGGGTCCCCTGGGAGCCTGCTGGGACTGCCCCCCTCCTGCGGGTCCCACCTAAGACCTTCCGTATCCTCCTGCTATGTCCTCTCCTCAACAGAACCCTATCCTGCGTTGATGAGCCTGGAGGCAGCCCTGACTTCCAGCCAGGGGAGCCCACCCAGAACACGCATCCATGGCCATGGACCCACCCAGCATCCTTGGAAACCAAAAGGCCTGGGTTTGCCCCCCTTCCCCTGGCGGGCACCCCTGTCTTCTCCCACTGAGTGCACATAATAAGCAGAGAAACCTGACGCTGTTAACAGACAGCCGCCGTGATTCAGGGGCTGTCCGCCTTGATGTCTCAGAGACCCAGGATCCAATGGCCCGTCCCTCTGTCCAGCCCGAGATATTTAATAAAGTAAAGCCCTCGGGATCAAGAGGCTGCCACGGCCCCGTTCCTCCCTGCAGCTCACGCTGGAGTTCTTTAAAGCCTGACTCGCGTCTGCCTCCCTCTCCACAAAGCCTTTCATGCCGCCTCGCCAGACTGACATTTTGACAAGTTGCCACGAGTGACATCTGATTTGTACAAATTTCAAGACTAATAAATCTACCTGTCAAAGCGGAAACTTTAAAAGGAGCTAAGCCCAGCGGGTATAGTTTAACAGAACTCAAGTTGATGAAACTGTAGGTTGGAGAAATTATATCTGTCACAATCCACCCACATTAGTTCTGCAGAAATGTTGGCAACTGAAACGTCTTTCACGGGCGTTACCAAAAAGTTAAAAAAAAGAAATTTTTTTATTAAAAAAAAATTTTTTTTAATCGAGAAAGGAGATTGTTAATACCCTGAGTAACAAGTAACAGTTCTATTTGTAAACTAATGAATTTGATGTATTTAGTTTTTAATTGTGTTGCCGTTGTGAGAAGTGGCTTTCTGCCTGCCTCTGGAATCTGATCTTTCCATCCAAGCTGGGGCCCATCAATCACTGGGCTCCCAGCAGCCTGCCTGAGGGTGGATGGGGTGACCCCCGTCCCGGCCCCGCCTCCCACTCCTCCCATCCCGCCCCCCCAAAAGCCCCCCCCAACTCCCACCCCCCAGCCCCCGGGCGCTGAATCACTTCCTCCAAAGCCCTCCGGCCTTGACCTGGAGCCTGAGGCCTGGCCCCAACTCTGAGCTTCGCTGTGGGATTTTTGTATTCAAGAATGTCAGTGTTGAGGGGTAGGGAGAGGGGGAACTAAGGCCAGAAAAACTTCTGAGTCTGGCTAGCTTTTTATTTTTATCTTATCTTTCCTTCCTGTCTCTGACAAGTCCACTTTTGCTCTGAATCATCATGTCAGAAATGGGGAAGCCAAAATTCTCCCAGGAGAGGGAAAAAAAAAAAAAACTCCAGGAGGGAGGAGGCCTTCTCTGGATTCCCACACACCTAGAGACTCCAAGAAGCGTGATGAGTCTGTGTTCTCTGTCCTTCCCCTGCACCCCCAAAGAGCAGGGGAGCAGCTCCCAGCTCCTAGAGGTGGCCCCCACCTGCCCTGAGGGGTGAGCTGGTTTCTGCTTGAGGCAGTCTCCACAAGCCAAATTCTCTACATCATCGTTGTTATTACTACTGCCTTTCTCCTGGGAGTTCAAAATGGGATCTCGCTTGCCCTCTCGCTCAAACAGTTAAGACGCCGGTAGGCAGGACAGAGGGGATCTTTGTTCTTTCAACCAGAGGCAGTGGGGCTGAGGTCACCCCACACTTCGGTGTAGGGCCCAGTTCCAGCTCCAAGACCGTGTGGTCTTCCCCACAGGGTCTGCTTTAGCCCTGCAATTCCAGAGCTTCTGCCTCTTATTCCCTTGGCTGGGACAATAGCTAGAAGCTCACACCTCCTTCTCTGTGTCTTGGCCTGCACTGGGAGGTAGCTATAAGAGAGTGGTGCTAGGCAAGGTGATAACTCTACAGCTGGTGATGGGGAGTCTGTGTCAGGACTAAAGGGAGTGGGGTGGGGAGCAGCCCTTTCAGATCAGGCAGCAAGATGCCAATCTGTCCGCCGTGAACTTTGTTGTTGTTTAGCCGCTAAGTTGTGCCCAACTCTCTTGCAATTCCTTGGACTGTAGCCCGCCAGGCTCCTCCATCCATGGAATTCTCCAGACAAGGATACTGGGGTGGGTTGCCATTTCCTTCTCCAGGGGATCTTCCCAACCCAGGGAATGAACCTGCATCTCCTGCATTGGCAGGCAGATTCCTTACCACAGAGCCACCAGGAAAGCCAAACTAGTTTTACCCAGTTCAGCATTTCTCCCTGTCGATTGGACGTCTATTA
>NW_011494677.1:1591418-1602340 GCF_000754665.1 Bison bison bison | reverse complement strand
CAGATTTCACATAGGATGTTCAGCTCTGCACCATGTGGGCTATAGAGACATGCCAAACGTAATCCCTGTCCCAAAGGAGTTTACAGTCCTTGTGGGGTGACCTAAGCAAAGTGACACAGATCAAAACAGATCCTGATCAAGAGCAAAGCGAGTTCAAGTTCTAGCCAGGGGAGTGAAGAGGCTCTCAATCCAGCCCTGCCCCTGACTGGCTGTGGGACCTTGGGAAGACTGTCTCCTCTGTCATGAGAGGGCGACCGGATGATCTGAGGCCCCTGCATTTGCTGTGGGCTTTGAGATGAGGCATTGCAAGATTGTGTGAAAGCTCTTTATAAGCCATAAACATTTATGCAATGGCTGGTTTCATTGTCACCATGGACCAGGGTGAACAGACCTGTCTTCACCGAGAGGTCAGGCTAAGATCCAGCACTAACTCACCCAATGAAGAAGTAAATGAACAAAGAAACGGGTTTGCTGGGGCCCTGAGGAGGAGACAGAATTCAGTCATGCCATGCCTGAGCTCTGATTACAGAATCCGCAACCTGACCTGCAGCTCCCAGCCCCTCACCATGACCAGCCGTGGGGCCTCTCCCTTACCAGTGAGAAGCAGGCAACCGTCTGGGGAGGTGAGAGCATCGGGATTGAAGAGGAACCCCAGTACTGATTTTTCCAGACAGAGTTGTGGCAAAACCATACACAAGGACAGATCTTCTTGGATGTGGATGGCCCTGGGACAGGAAGTAGAAATCTCCGGGTGGGACCCCACTGAGCCACTGCCTCCCAAGTCACCTCCCCACCTGGGGAAAGGCCAATGTCACTTCGCTTTCAAGGCACGGGATTCTGAGAGGCATGCGGGTGAGTCTGGCTTCACAGGTAGGTGCCTGGGGGAAAGAGGGATGGGATGACCCTGCTGGAATTTGGTAAATGGCCCAGGTGTTAAATCCACCAAGACCTAACACTCTTGCAACATGAGGATTCATTGTCCATGTGCATCAGCCTCTGACCTATTAGATTCACGTGTTGGCGTTTAATCAGAGAAAACCTCGAGAGCTGATTACTGGGCACCTGAAGCTCAGCGAGGTCTACTGTCTGTGTGCAATCACACAGCAAGTCAGCTGCAGACTGAGAAACCGCTGGATTGAGTTTTCCTCCGAGAATGTTGCTTTTTTCTCTCTTTTCCCTCAGCAAGCTAGTCCCTCCAGGGAAAGGCTCAACTATGCCAAATGTGACTAATAAAAAAAAAAAATTATTTGAAGGATTTTTTTCTAGAATAAACATTTCACTTTATATTTTATTGGATTAGGACTTGCTAACCTCCAGGAGTTTCTCACCTAGCAAACTGGAGACTGTTTCCCTTACATAACGAGCTTCCCCGCATTTGGACAAGGTGAGTCAAGTTTTATGAAAGGCAGGAGATACACTGAGAGTCATAGGTAGCCGCCCAGAGCAGGCCCAGAGCACCGAGGCCCAGGCTGGGAGCTGCAGACTCAAGGGGCCACCTTCCTCCACCAACGGAGGCCTGCAGGGGGCTTTGCTCCTGGACACAATCAGCCCCTGAAGCTACAGCCCATTGCCTCCTGCCTGGGGTCCATTACCCACACGACAGGAGGAACCTCAGCTTGAAAGAATGGAGGCCCATCTCTTTCTACTGCCTCCAGGCAGCATTGTGGGTTTTGCAACCAAAGAGAAAAGAAAAAGAAATCTTGAACTGTTTTTCAAATGTTCTGGGTCTTGGCAAACCCCAAAATGCCTTTTGCCAAATGCTTTTTCCCTTAATTTTTAAACCTCGGGTGTATTTCCAGAACAATCCGATCCATCTGCTTCTGATTCATTTACACTTAACTCATTAGGAGGCTCTTGCGTAAGGAGCAGTCTGACGTCCTCAAGCTCCCCGGGTGAGGGACTCTTCTCCCCTCTTTGAATCAGAGGGAGGCATCTTGCCAGCTGGGTATGGAGCACAAACCCCAAACAATGGAAAGCCTGGCTGGAAACCTGGAGGCCCCAGGAAGAGAACAGGCTTCTCTGGTGTCCCTCCCATCACTCATCAGCTCTGCTCTTCCCATCGGATTATCATCAGCATTGCTGGTATTGTCGTTAAGGATACAGCAAATGGCCGCATATTATTGTGAAAGCCTTTGTCTTATATTCCAAAATGTGCCATTCTTCATTCACTCACTCTAGATTCATCTGCTTAGACATGGAACAAACACTCCCAACCAACTGTGAACCATCAGTAGGGCCTTGGGTAGGGTATCTGATCCAGGACTTAGAGCTAAATGCCAATCTCATTCCAGCTTGCATTCTGAGCTCTACCAGGAATCCCAGGCAAAGAAATATGGGCAGAGAGCAGCTTCCAGGGAAGAAAGCAAAGGTGGAAAACATGCGGATGATCCCAAGGGACACACAAGAGAAAGAGATGGCTGGGACTTCCTTAGCGGGCCAGTGGTTAAGACTCTGCACTTCCAGTGCAGAAGGCACTCAGTCACTGATCGGGGAACGAATACCCCACATGTTGAGCAATGGGGAATTTTTTTTTGCAATTTCAGCCACAATTAAAAAAAGAGAGAGAGAGACGGCTGGCTTCTGGGGGTCTGAGTGACTGGCCAACCTAAGCCACAGCTTCTGCTGCATCACAGAATTCACCCAAATTTACTAGGAAAGAGGCTTTTCTCTCCTACCTTCTGTTCTTCATTATCAGCCTTCTCACTACCACTTTTATTCAACAAAATTAATTTTGAAATGTATGGAGTGACTTCTCTAGGCTTAGCTCTGTCCTGGGCTAAGAACGAGAGAGGCCAGAAAAGGCAATGAAATGGCCCTCCCTGGAGGATTTGCAGCCCATATGGGGAAACGGTTCATTTTTCAGGAGTGTATACTATTAGCAAGACAGCTTTTGGCCAGATGAACAAGGCACAGGGAGAGTTTGAGAGGTCCACCGAGGAGAGAGATCTCATGAACCCGAATGGTAAGGAGGCAGGTTTCAAAGGAGCCAGCCTCGAAGATGGGTGCTTGGCTAGTTGGAGAGGAAGGGGTACCTACCTGGAGGAAGAAACAGGAATGAAGGCTCAGTGATGGAAAAGAAACTACCGTGTTTATGAGATAGTAAGAGCGACCATATTGAGACACAGAGGCAAATAAAAGGAAAAGTAGGGAGTAGGTGACTCAGCGCAGAAGTCTGGATTTAATAGGAAACTCTAGAGTGAGTCACCAGAGGGTTTTGAGCAGGGAAGGAAGATGCAGAAAGCAGTGGTTTCAAGGGAACAATCTGATGTCAACGGACAAGGTTGACCGGTGTGGAGAAAGGCTGGAGGTAGGAGCTGCCAGGAATCTGCTGCCATGTTAACATGTGTAACGATAGGGACCTAGAATAAAGGGTGGTGGCTGTGAGAAAGAAAAAGAACAAATACTATGAAGAGAGAATCAGCCGGGCTTGATGGCTCCATGGCCAGGGACCCTGAAGAAGGGGGAAGAGTTAAGATAACACAGAAACGCAGGAGCTGATCAATTGAGAACATTTTCAACCACAGACAACATTTATGTAGCCGTTTGCCTGTGCCAGACTCTGAATACCTTGCATAAGTCATCCTCGCCACAGTTATCGCTGCTTTACTGATGAGCAGCCAGGGCTTAGAAGGGTTTATTCATTTGCCTGAATTCACACAGAGAAAGGTGGGGACGCTAGCATTTCAGCACATTAATCTGCTGCCTTGGCTCCCCAGTGTGTCCCTAAGCAAGGCCATCATCCTGTCTTCCTCTTCTCCTCACTGACCCTCACACACCCCAGACCCACTCATGCACTGCCACCCTCAGCTTACTTAAATCCAGATCAAGCCTCAACTCCTTCCAGAAACTTCTGTCACCCCATGGAGCTTTTACAGGCCTTTTTTCTTTACCACCTCCTATCGAGGTATAGTAGAGGTTTCCCCAATCCTGCAGCAGTCTAGAATCCGCCTGCAATGCAGGAGATGCAGGAGACACAGGTTTGATCCCTAGGTTGAGAAGATGCCCCGGAGAAGAAAATGCCAACTCACTCCAGTATTCTTGCCTGGAAAATCCCATGGATGGAGGAGCCTGACGGCCTACAGTCCATGGGGTGGCAAGAGTCAGACACCACTTAGCGGTTAAACCACCACCACCATCGATGTACAGACAGAACCACAGACCTGAGCATCTAATTCCACACCTTTCTCTATTGATTGGGTTCCTAGGTTCTCTGGAGCTGAGCCCAAACCCCAGCTTTGCCTCTTCATGAGTTATGTAGCCCTGGGCAAGTTACTCAACTGCTGAGTCTGTTTCCTTAGCTGTCAGTTGGAGATAAAGGATTATTGTCAGAATTATATGAGAACATGCCTGGTACATAAAAGGCACTCAATTACCAGTATCTATCAGTATTACCACTGTTATTTCTATTCAAAGTCCTCTGATGGGCATCACTGTGTCCAAAGCTCCATGAATATTCTTTCACCTGAACTCTGGATCATTCCAACGTCTATATATAACTTCAATATTCACTGCAGATCCTCCTCGACTTACGATAGGGTTGCTGCTGCTATTTGGTCACTAAGTCATGTCCAGCTCGTTTGTAACCCCCTTGGACTGTAGCCTGCCAGGCTCCTCTATCCATGGGATTTCCCAGGCAAGAATATTGGAGTGGGTTGCTATTTCCTTCTCCAGGAGATCTTCCCAACCCATGGATTGGCAGGCAGATTCTTTACCACTGAGCCACGTGGGAAGCCCACCATCTCGATAAACCCATTGTAGGTTGAAAATATCATAAATTGAAAATGTATTTAATCCACCTAACCTACCAAACTTCATGAGTTATCCTAGCCTACCTTAAACAGAACACTTCTGTTAGCCTGAAGTTGGGCAAAATTATCTAACACAAGGCCTGTTTGTGAATAAAGTGTTGGTTATCTCTTGTAATTGGTTGACTCTTGTACTTACAGTGGAAAATATTATGGTCATCTGGGTGCAGAATGGTGATAAGTGTGTTGACTGTTTGCTCTCACGACGGGGTGGCTACCACTGCCTCAGTATCACAAGAAAGGGTACAGAGTGTCAGTAGCTCCAGGAAAAGATCAAAATTCAAAGTACAGTTCTTACTAAATATGTATCACTTTCACACCATCATAAAGTCCGAAAATCATAAATCAAAGCCTCGTCAGTTGGGGACTGTTTATACTTATGTCTTAACATTATTAACATATCTTTCACCATGTTTAAAACCAATGTATGGGATGAGGGATCCTGTGTCAATGCACGGCAGACAGGGCAGCTCTAAACCAGAGTCGGGAATTCCAGAAGGAAGCTGGGCAGCCACGGCACAGAGTGAAATGTGCTCAGCCTCCCACTGGCAGAGGAGCCGCCTTACCCGCGCGACACAGGGCAGGGATACGGGGCTCGCCCCAGCAGCATCAGGGCTGTGCCCTCCTGCACCACTGGCCCAAGCCCAAGTCTGCTCCAGGTTTGCTCATCCTGGCTTCGATGTCCCATCTCCTTCCTTCTAAGGCCCCCGGGGCCTCATGCTTTCCCTTCTATCACCTGGAAGGCCAGTGTCCCCTTGGCGACTCAGACACTCCCCAACAAGACTCCCCGGTTTCCTTCTATTTTCCTCCCACAGCCCCATCAAAACAGCTGCCCCGAAAAGATGACAAGCCCCGGTGAGCAATAATGCCTGATGCTTTATGAAACACTCAGAGGGTGGGGCGTGGCCTTACCCCTCCTCTCCCAAAATGACCAATAGGGAAAAGCGGGGAAGAGATGAATTTTTGTGTGTGGCAGAAGAATAGGGGCTGGTATTTCCGAGGCAGGTATTGAAAGCAGACCCTGTACCTTTGATTTTATTTTCATCCATTCATTCTTGCTTTCATTCTGACACACAGCCCGGCAAAATGCAGCAAGGGACTTCTCCATGGGGCAAACATGGACATTTTTTAAATCTTTATTTGGCTGCATTGGGTCTTCGTTGCAGCACACAGGATCATTCATTTCGAGGGAAGTAGTTATGATATGCAGGATTAGTTACCCCACGGCATTTGGGATCTTCGTTCCCCGACCAGGGATCGAACCCGTGCAGATTCTTAACCACTGGACCACTAGGGAAGTCCTTGAGATCTTTCTAAAGGACCAAGGTAGAATCCTCCAGGAGTAAAGAGCTGGGCTGTCAGCAGAGAGGCTACAAGGAGTACATTTAGGATATGCAGCCTGGAAGCCCTTCCTGCAGGGAGTGGGGCGCTCTGAGCCCTCAGGAGCAAGTCCCAGGATCAGCTCGGGGCAGAGGAGGTGCAGCCGTTCCCAGTGGTCCCCACCCAGCGAGACCTCGGCAGGCCTGGCTGCCAGGAGGGGGACGAAGGAGAAGAAGACAACACGAGAACCCTAGACACAATTCCCATGGCCCTGCAGGGTGAGGCCACCCAGAGGGAAAGGAGAGGGGACCCTGGTGTGGTGGCCTGGGGTGCTGTCTTTCCTCAAGCAGAGGACAGAGTGGGAGATGCCTGAGTCCCCGCACCCCCAATGCACCCGTGTGTTGGGGCTGCTCTCAGATGGAGCGCTAACTGCCCGATGGATCTGCCTCCACCCAAGTGCCGCCTGCGGTGGAGACAGCAGGGCCGTTTCTGAAACGCTGCGAGTTGCCTCTCCATCCTTGGCCCTGGCAGTTTCCTTTCTTCTTCTTTGTAGTGGGGATTCAAGGCCAAAAATACACACTCTTTCTCTCTCACACACACACACACACACATACGCGAAGGGAGGGCGGCAGGAGGAGTCGAACCCTAAAGTGTGGCTCGGGCTCTAAACATGCCCAGGCGGTGCTTGGGGAAGTGTCACAGCTTGGCTGGGAGCACGGGTGGCATGGAGAGGCAGGAAACGGGAACTGAGCTTAGGACCCACTGGAAGGCCGACAGGAAAGAAAAGCCAACACGCGGCATCTGTGCAGAGAGATGGGACGCACTTCTGCGCATCTTTGTGGTGGCCGTGGTCGCCTCTGGGCGTAGAGACCTGGCCCGCAGTCCCCTCACAGGGCACACTGACACCAGGAGCCTTTGGTCTCCCGACCTTGGTTTCTGCTGATGCCGATGTTTGGAGAGGCTCTGCCACCCTCCCCACCCCCAACGGCACACCAACATCTACACACACAGGGCCTGTCCAATCTCCCAGGCTGGCTTTGGTCTCCAGCCACATTCAGACACCTTTCCTCCTCTCCACCCCATCACCTGTAACCATCTTCCATGCCCCAGAATTGTCAACAATTTAAGCCAAGCTCCGTTAAGTCTTTGTTCCTGAAATGCCCTTCGATTGTTACCCAAAGGGGCAAGCGTGTCTTGTTTTTCCCACTGGGAGTGACATGACCTCCAGCTTCAGATTCAGCGTTGTTCCCTTCTCCTGTCTTCTCCTGGCCGAGGTGGCCGTCACGTGGTTAGGAACAGCAGGAAGCACACAGATGCGGGGGCCGGCTCAATTTTCAGTGTCTGCCAGGGATTTGCCTGGCTGGGGAAAGTCCCGGGCCCTGCAAACACCCACAAACCTCTCTTTTGTACCTCTCATGAGCAAAAGTGCTTTTCTGTGAGTTGTTTTTTTTTTTTTCCTGCCCAAAGCTGTTTTGCAAAGGGGGCCCTTCTTTTCCAGTCTGGTTAAGTTGAAACCTCTTTGCTCGATGCCTAATCATATCCAGCGGCCCAGCGTTGTCATATTATATCAAAAGATGGTGAACGCTTTATACTCAAAAAAAAAAACCCACAGCACATGGAGGATTAGACCAGAAGAATTTAACTTACTTAACTGCGATAAAGTCTGGTTAGGGAGATTATAGCTGTTTACCCGAGAAGTAAATATCCCTGAGCTCTGACTAGGCCTGGAGGAAGCGGGAGGCCCTGTCTGGTAATTTTATCATCTTTCAGGAAGAAAAAGAAGAGAAGAAAAGGGAGAAAGAATGATGAGAGGTGATAATCCTGAAGTCAAGATCACTCTTGTGTTACAGCACATGCCAGAAATAAAAGATAACTGCGCTGGCAACTACACTGAGATATGGCCTGCTCAAACGGGAGGGCCACCCGCCCGCTGCTCCGGAGACCAGGGGAGTCTAGGGGCAGCCTGAGGGGGACCCAGAGATGACTGTTGCAGACAGAGAAAAATGGGGGTGGGGGGAGGCTCCAGGAAGAGAGATGGGCAACCCAGAAAGGCTGTCTTGTCTCCTCTCTTCCAGAACAAATACACCCTAGGACTCAAGTCATCTCACACCCAGAGCAAGATTCTAAACCATCAAGTGGAGGGATTCTCAGCTGTGGGCAAGATGGCAGGAGGGAGGGGAGAGCATACCGCCCAGAAAGGGGATGGCAGAGGAGAGCAATGTGCAAAACACGCTTTATGACTTAGTTCAAGATTTTAATAAAATAGGGACGTCCCTGGTGGTCCAGTGGTTAAGAATCTGCCTTCCAATGCAGGGGATGAGGGTTCGATCCCTGGTCAGGGAACTAAGATTCTGCATGTCTTAGAGCAACTAAGGCACACACCACAGCTAGAGAGTCCATGCACCACAACAAAAAATCCAGCATGAGGCAACTAAAGACCCGATGCTGCCAGATAAATAAACATTTTTTAAATGGGCAAAATATTTTTTTAAAAAAAAGCGATATATAACTACTCTTTTTTAAAAAAATTATTTAAATAAGAATTACTTTTGCAATGTAAATTGCAGCAAGTAATGCTCCACAAAACCTCCTTAGTGGAAATGGTCAGAAATTGCTTTTTTTTTTGTCCCCCAAAAAGAAATGATTAAAAAACACTGACTCAGGTTCATCAGCTACATTTCACAGGCCAATAAATTGAAGCCCAGACAAATTAAATGACTTACCCAAGATCACACAACTGGTTCCAAGCTCAGCCGGGGAAAAAAACAAAATCAGAAAAATCTGTGTTCTAGGAGAGTGGTTCTTGTCTCACCATGGGGCTCCTGGTGAGCAAAAAGGCATCAGCCCCAGAGCATCATTCCTGGAGGCAGCCTGTGGTGGTGGTCACTTGGATGGTGTCCTCAGCATAAACCAAGGCCAGAGTCCTCCTGGGAAGAGAGGAAGGAATCTTTATTGGGAGGTGTCATGATGTCCTGGAAAAGCACAGGCTTCTGACATCGGGACGTGGTTGACGGTTCCTCAGCATACTAGCTGGATGGCTGTAAAAGATGACTTTGCCTCTCCGTGCCTGTACATCCTCCTCCATCACATGGGAACTCCCCTGACCTGACTGCCTCCCACAACTGCTGTGAGAACAAATGCCATCATGTAACTAAATGCCTGGTAATTAGACGACACTCAGCTATTGTCCGTTTCTCCATCATCATTTCCGAGTCCTTAGAATTAAAGAATTATAAAGGAGACATGCATCCAGGGTCACCTCATGCTCACTCATGCAAACTGAGGGCCACTCTGTCCACATCAGCATGCCTCATGAGGGCAGTGATGGCCAAGAGCCTGCTGCCAAGCTCTGAGCCAGATGGCTTGTGAGGAGCACTGGCTCATCTCCCGACTGGGTACACAGGATTCGGGCAAGTCATTCCCAGGCTCTGGGAGCCTTCTTTTCACCCAATCGGGAAAAAGAAAAAAAAAGAAAGAAAGAAAACGCTTAGGCCATATTGATTGTAGGACGTCCTAAAGTTCTTTTAGCAAATGCTTTTGGTATGGGTAGCCTGGAATGATTCCAAAAGTGGGTATGGAGAACAGAGGAGGACTGAGAATGGGGGCTTCTGAAGAACGACCGAGAAACATCAGGGATGTTCAACCAGGAAAAGAGATGCTGGGAGAGGGGGCAGGGCTGTGACAGTCCTACCAGGTCGATGCCCGCTTGCATCCCATCACGTTAGTAACAATGACTATTTTTTTATTGAGGTATAGTTGATTTACAATGTTGTGCTGCTAATCTCTGCTATACAGCAAAATGACTCATTTATACACATATAGACATTCTTTTCATTGAGTTAGACAAGGCTGTGGTCCTAGTGTGATTAGATTGACTAGTTTTCTGTGAGTATGGTTTCAGTGTGTTTGCCCTCTGATGCTCAAAATTCTCCAAGCCAGGCTTCAGCAATATGTGAACCGTGAAATTTCTGATGTTCAAGCTGGTTTTAGAAAAGGCAGAGGAACCAGAGATCAAATTGCCAACATCCGCTGGATCATGGAAAAAGCAAGAGAGTTCCAGAAAAACATCTATTTCTGCTTTATTGACTAGGCCAAAGCCTTTGACTGTGTGGATCACAATAAACTGTGGAAAATTCTTCAAGAGATGGGAATACCAGACAACCTGATCTCCCTCTTGAGAAATTTGTATGCAGGTCAGGAAGCAACAGTTAGAACTGGACATGGAACAACAGACTGGTTCCAAATAGGAAAAGGAGTACATCAAGGCTGTATATTGTCACCCTGTTTATTTAACTTATATGCAGAGTACATCATGAGAAATGCTGGACTGGAAGAAACACAAGCTGGAATCAAGATTGCCGGGAGAAATATCAATAACCTCAGATATGCAGATGACACCACCCTTATGGTAGAAAGTGAAGAGGAACTAAAAAGCCTCTTGATGAAAAGTGAAAGTGGAGAGTGAAAAAGCTGGCTTAAAGCTCAACATTCAGAAAACGAAGATCTTGGCATCCGGTCCCACAACTTCATGGGAAATAGATGGGGAAACAGTGGAAACAGTGTCAGACTTTATTTTTCTGGGCTCCAAAATCACTACAGATGGTGACTGCAGCCATGAAATTAAAAGACGCTTACTCCTTGGAAGGAAAGTTATGACCAACCTAGATAGCATATTCAAAAGCAGAGACATTACTTTGCCAGCAAAGGTCCATCTAGTCAAGGCTACGGTTTTTCCTGTGGTCATGTATGGATGTGAGAGTTGGACTGTGAAGAAGGCTGAGTGCCGAAGAATTGATG
>NW_011494677.1:1582245-1591318 GCF_000754665.1 Bison bison bison | reverse complement strand
TTACTTTGCCAGCAAAGGTCCATCTAGTCAAGGCTACGGTTTTTCCTGTGGTCATGTATGGATGTGAGAGTTGGACTGTGAAGAAGGCTGAGTGCCGAAGAATTGATGCTTTTGACCTGTGGTGTTGGAGAAGACTCTTGAGAGTCCCTTGGACTGCAAGGAGATCCAACCAGTCCATTCTGAAGGAGATCAACCCTGGGATTTCTTTGGAGGGAATGATGCTAAAGCTGAAACTCCAGCACTTTGGCCACCTCATGTGAAGAGTTGACTCATTGGAAAGGACTCTGATGCTGGGAGGGATTGGGGGCAAGAGGAGAAGGGGACGACAGAGGATGAGATGGCTGGATGGCATCACTGACTCGATGGATGTCTCAGTGAACTCCGGGAGTTGGTGATGGACAGGGAGGCCTGGTGTGCTGCGATTCATGGGGTTGCAAAGAGTCAGACACGACTGAGCAACTGATCTGATCTGATACATTCTTTTTTGTATTCTTTTCCATTATGGTTTATCCCAGGTGAAAAAAAGAGTACAGACTAAGGGTCCAGGCTCTGCCATTTGCTGTCTGTATGATTTTGGAGAAATTAAACTCTTTGATTTTCAATTTCTTCTTCAATAAGTTATGGTTAAAAATACCTTTCAAACAATGTTGTGGTCAGTGTTCAGAAAGTGCATACCCGATGGCACTAGCAGTAAAGAACCTGCCTGTCAATGCAGGAAACATAAGAGATGCGGGTTCGATCCCTGGGTCAGGAAGATCCTCTGGAGGAGGGTACAGCAACCCAATCCAGTATTCTTGCCTGGAGAATCCCCATGGACAGAGGAGCCTGGAGGGCTACAGTCCATGGGGTCGAAGAGTCAGACACGACTGAAGCGATGCACAGTCATTCATTAAGTGTTAAGGAGAAAATAACAATGACTTAGCTTTCACCGGGTCACTCAGGATGTCCATCCCCCTGCTATTAACCCGGCGTTCCCAGAATCCGTTGGGGGTGCCTCATTAATGCCCAAGACACACACGGTCGGTTTGCTTGTCACCCGCTGTGTGGTTGCCCTTGGCCTGCTCCGAGTCCTCTGTCAGGACACTACTTTCCCTGCTACCAGAGAGGCGCTGGAGGCTTCCAAGCCAAGGGACTGCAGGGTTGCACCACGTGGTGGAGGAGCAGGGCATTCTCCCCATCATGGGATTGACTCTGAAGACCCAGTCCCAAAGCTGGTTCCCTGGTGACCACCACGTATTAGTTTATAGCATTTATTTATAGCATTTCCTTGCCTATATGCTCTCTATAGTTCAGTGAAAGAAGTCCAGTGGGGCTGAGTAGTGCTCAAAGCCGACTGTGAACCATACCCCAGGCCATGCTCAGAATCGCTCCGACCCCACTGCAATCTAAGCTTGGTTATCAGGCCGCTGTTTGTGCCTGGTTTCTTCTTCCTCCAAGACAAGCTCTTTCCCCAGAGACTCTTCAGTCCCTCCTGCATTGAACAGGTCCACCCCAAGGTTCACGAGGCCTGCTCAGACATGCCTGACCAGCCTTGGTTCTCACCATGATTCCCTCCAGGCTCCCCGAGGGCCAGCCTGCTGGTGGGAGAGGTGCTGCGCTGATGCCTTCCAGGATCAAGACCAGTGAGAGAAGCTCCAAGGAGACAGAATTGTTTTCCTTATTTGTTGAGTCCCAAATCAAATGGATCTGCCTGTAGGTGGAATGAAATGTCTCAGGTGACCATGAGTGTCCTGAATCATGAACTGTTTAAGTCAGATGGTGCTTTATCAGCGATGTCATTAAAAGATGCCTAGAGTGTCAGACATCACCCTAGAAATCTGTGCATCTATCATCTTTCACAGGGCAAGTCTCGCTGGGAAAGCACTTCTCGAATGCCCCAGAGAACAGACCTCAGGCTTAGCAACTGGTTTCATTGCTCTGGGAGAATAATCACTCCGCATTCCTCTTCGGAATCTAGTTTGGACGATTCAGACCCTCCTGTTTGCACATGGAAGAATGTTGTACAGGAGCCAGGACCTTCTGCAACTTCTACAGTAGCCAAGGGTACTGCCATGTGATTGGCACTAAGGAAGACCCTCTGCGTATCATCACACTTCGGGGGATCAAGTTTTCCCAGGAGAAGAGATCATCTGAGGAGGAGGGCATGAAGCAGAGGCACGTTCATATTTTCAGCTTACAATAGTAAAAATAAACACTGGGTTTAAGTCAAAAGACTGGAGATTGAGCTGCATTGCTATCAAACATGCAAACTGGGACCCCAGGCAAGTCATGGAAATTCAGAGCTTCCATTTGCTCTACTATAAAATAGGCCTAATAACAGGCCTAATAACATCATAAGGCCAATGCAAGAGAGGCAGAAGACACGGGTTTGAATGCTGGGTTGAGAAGATCCCCTGGGGAAGGAAATAGCAACCCACTCCAGTATTCTTGCTGGGAAAATCCCATGGATAGAGGAGCCTGGTGGGCTACAGTCCATAGGGTCGCAAAGAGTCAGACATGACTGAGCAACTGGGCATGCATACATGCATAAGGCTAATCTAAGGAATTGAGATAATCATGTAGAATGTGTTCTGAGCTACAGTTGGCTTTCCCAAAGCTGAGTTCTCCTTTGTGTCTTATTCAGCCCTCTATGTAATGGGGACAAACAAATCTGACTCCACACTGGACCTGTTTCTTTTACTTTTACCTTTGCATTCTATTCTACAATAATGTTACCTGTTGCCTGAAATACATAGGAAAGCCATTCTCAAGGCTCTGACTTTTAAAGGTATAACACTTTCCCATTCATATAGAGATAAAATGTTGCAGAACAGAGAACAATATTTGTCTTGTTGGAAATTTACAGAAGCATCACGACCTGACCGATGTAGACAGCTGTGAGAACAAAGGATTCTGATGCCAAGAAGTTTGCAACAACCAACTACATACCCTTCCCTCTTAGTAAAAGAAGCCTGAATTCGAACTCAGGAAAAGGTGGTTCTTTGGGACACTAGTCCATCATCTTCTTGATCTGCTGGACTTTCAAATAAATGAAAGACTTCCCTTTTCCTCACCCCAACAATTCGACTCTTGATTTATTCACCTATCATTCAGCAAGGAGTATGGGGCTCAGGCTTGTTAACACTCACCCCCATTGTCTGCATCCGCATCTGATATGCCCCGCCAGAGTTCAACAAATGTCCGCTGAATGAACTTAATGTTTCTCCAGAGAAGAACCATCTCTAGAAGAGTACCAATAGATCCATGTTCTAGGGAAGCTAAATCTTCCTTTAACTTAGGCAAGATTCATGGTGCAGCCAGATCATGCTGCCAGGGTGATTCAGAGGCAGGGAGACCCGCTGTGTGACTGTGCCCAATCCTAAGAGCCTTGGCAGCTGGTAGAGTGAACTCTCTAGAATTCACACTCTAGAATGAAGTTTGCCCACAGAATGCTTGCAGTAGAAAGTGGCAGAGCCCCATCAAGGAACAGATGCTTCCCTGAACATCCACCTTGCTCAGCAGCCTTACCCACAGCATCTCAGCAGGCAGGCTTCAAGCTCAGCATCGCAGTCACCAAGAGCCATGTGTGTGCATCTCTGGGGCACTCACACATGATGGCAAACACGGAAGTCACTTACCCAAAGGTTTATGCAAAACCACGTCCTCTCGCGAGACCTCCCAACCCACTCTGCCACTGCGTGGAGACCCTTCACTCAGGCCTAGGCACCAGGGAAGCACCCACCCACTCCTTCATCCAATAAGCACTGAAGGAGGCTCAAACCCAGGAAAACAAATGCCCTGCCTCAGGGAGCATTCCTGTCTCTTCAGGCAGCAGACGTTATGTAATAACCAAACGAACAAATATGTAAGTGCACACTGCTATCCTTGCTCTGAAGAAAAGCTACAGGGGATGCTGGGGACCTCCAAGAGGCCACCGTCAGAACAGGCTTCTCTGAAGAAGCGACATGGAACTCAGCCTTCAGGTTGAAGAGTAGAGTCAAGCTCTTGAACAGCAGGAACGGCGTTTGCAAGAGGGGAACGTGCCTGAGACAGTCCAAGAGTTGCCAAAAAGGGCGTGTGGCTGAGAATAGTCTTCCAGTGATCCAGAGGTCTGTATCACAGGTTTAATCTACCTTATCCTAAATGCAGGGAATGACCAGTAAAGGATCTTCTGTGAAGACTAGTGAGATGAGATTTGGGGCTTTAAAAAGATCAGCCCTGGGACTTCCCTGATGGTCCAGTGGCTAAGACTCCAGGCTCCCAATGCAGGGGGCCCAGGTTCAATCCCGGGTCAGGGAAGTAGACCCTATATGCCACAGCTAAGACTCAGCACAGCCAAATAAATAAATATTAAAGAAAAAAACAACAATAACAGCCCAAAAAAAGAGAGTAGAAGGAATTCAAGAGTGGAAGCAGTTAAAATGCTATGTCGGTGGGCAGGGGGAAGGGGGTATAGTGCTGATCTGCACAAAAGTAGGGAGGCAGACTAGGTTGATTCTGTTCAAGGTGCCTCCTCTAGGAAAAGGTGAAAGAACAAGGGGAAAACAACCCTGTGTTCTCAGGGAAAATTATAAGAATACATTTAAAGCAATCCTAAAGTCTTAGAGTCTGAAGACATATAATTAGAGTCAAAAGATAGATCGGCAGCCCACATCGTTCACAGAGCCTCGGGCTAGTACTTAGAGAAGAAAAGGATAAAAGGAAACACACCAGTTTGTTAACCAGTTATCTCGGATCATGGCAGCTTTCTTCCTTCCATCTTCATGGGTTTCTGTTTTCCAAGTTGTCTATAATCATGTATACATTTCTTCTAAAATTGGGAAGAAATCCATAGATTAATTGAAAAAATAATAATGTCTTCTTCTCACTTCCTGGGTGTGTTTCCGGGAAGGAATTAAAGGTGTTTGGTGGGTTTCATCTTACCAGTGGGACACTTATCCTTCCTACTGAATAAAAGGGAGAGGCATTCTCACTCCCAGAAAGTCCTAGATCCTTAGAATAAACACACACATACACACACACACACTTGAGGTTGCTTCCTTCAACTGCCTTTGTAATACGTAGGGTTTTCGTCTCTAGCCAACCCCCTACCATCTAGATAGGGGCCCTAGATGGTAGGGGCTCTAGGCCCCTGCCTCCCAGAAGGGCTCCCCTCCAAACTGACCACTCCACGAGCTACTGACAACTGGACCAAGATATGCACAGGACTCTATGCCAACTGGATTTTCCCTCCAGAATTTGGAACTGAGACAGTGAGACTCAGTGAAGAAAGATGATGGACAAAACCGTGGTTGAGTAGCATCAGGGCAAAGTTGATACAAGTGGTCCTCCTCTCAGGGCACAGCCAAAGCCATGAGGAAGTACAAGCCAAGACACTCCCCAAGGAGACACCCCTCCCCGCAGAGGGATGGGAACAAAAACAGAAGCGAATCAGAGCTCCGTGAATCAGATGTGAATCCATGGTTCCGGGGAAGGCAGAAGAAAGAAGCTACTTCCACCTGCTGCCCACCTCATTCCCCAGACGGCCTGTCTCCCCTCAGTTGTCTGAGAGGGGAGCTGTGGTGTTCCTTCAATAGATCCTGTTTACTTGAATTCTCTCAAAGGGTTTCTCTTCCTCACAAAGCCAAAGAGCTTCAACTGAGAAACTCTCCTCCTATTCAGCTAGCAGCCCGGCTTCTCCTCGCCTTCCAGCAGATTATCCATCCCGCCCAGGCCTAAGTCACTGTGACCTGGGGAAGGCCACGTGCTTCCCTCCAACCAGGCCCCGCCACCCAACCCAGTCAGGCCACACTCACACTCCGAGCCAAGCCAGCTCCCTCTTCCTCAAAGCTGAGCGAGCCAAGAGTGGGCTGCAGCTCCCCTCAAAGGCTGTCCTGCGGCTCTACCAAGAACTCCGTGCCCTGTGGCCTCGTGACCTCCCCCCAAGGCAGAGGTTTGCCCCTCGGGGAGAAGCCCTCCCCCCATATAAGGGCTTAGGGCCCAGCAGCGCCTGCCTTAAGCCAGAGGAGGCAGGGAGTTTGACAGCTCCAAGGTAAAGCCTCTTTTTATTAAGACAACACAGCAAACTTTTTTTAACCACAGCTGACATCACTCTAATAAATCACCATCATGTCTTGTGGGATAGAAAAAGCCAAAACACTGTCACATTTGATTTTCCTGGCTACTCTCGCCTCGAGAACAAACCATGTGTTTTTAATCAACAATACTTTGTTTTGCATTTCTCAGACCCCAATACTCTTTAAATAGTTGCTTTGACCAGAGGGCTATTTTAAACCCAGGGCCAGCTTCTTTGCAGAGGACATTAAGAAACAGAACACCATGTTACCGGGTCCCCAAGCTTATCCAGGGCACTTTCTCCGGCGGGATGATAATGTATTAGGAGGCTGTCTCTGTCTGTCTCAGAGGGGGCTTTCCTTGTCCCTCTTTGGGAATTTAATTAGATGTCTTCCCAGAAAGTTAGAGGGTTTGTTGTTTGTTTTTTTTTTTTTTTTGGTTTCACTAACAGGCAACCTAAATGGGTTATGGGAAAACGGCAAATTCCCAGCCAAAGGAAACATAGAAAGTCACATCTAGGACCAGGATTCCAGAGCAGTGAAAGAGGAGGTGGCAGAGGAAGGGGACTGTTGGAGGGGAAATGAGCAATGAAATAAGGTTTCTGGAATGGCACATGTCAATTTCTGTCCAGGCTTCTTGCGGGCTGATGGGCTCGGACAAACCCAGTGAAGCCTGCGTGGATTCATCCTTTACATCTTGGGGAATGGGTACCACCTTCAGGCAAGAATAAGCTGTGTACAGAAATCTCTCACTCAAGTGGCTACTCCCCTGACTGCCCAGTACACCAGGATATCAGAAATGATTTGCAGCTGGGTTCATCCTATCCTGACATAGGTCTGCAACAACGCCTGGCTTTAGAAAGATGATAGAAGGCGACTGAGAAAGAAGACCTTAACGTCAACTGGAGAACACTCTAAACTATCATGGAACAGTTTGGTTGGAGCCCAGTGGAACAGCCCAGCCAAAAATATAGACATGGCTTCCGTGTGGTTCTGGTGTCAACTACTGTCCCTCAGCTGTCTGGCAAAATTCTTGTCCTTGATTGACTAGTGAAATCCTCCAACACAGGTCAGCTCAAGGCTCACTTCTTCCCTGGAGGTCCTAATGGTTCACCCTCTGCTGATCGGATGGTGCATGCCACCCAGGGCAGCCCCAGGCTCATACACCCAGGCCCAGACCTCTGCATGTCACACCCACCCCTCCCTGGGTCTGAGCCAACAGTCTTACAAAACACCCTCAGTTGTTCAAAGTTCACTCTTTCATGGAGTCTTCATCAACTATACACTCTGGTTATTCGTTTTTCTGTGTATTATTCCACGAAACCACAGAATGTGTAAGCATGATGCTGACCCATGGAAAACCTACTCTGTCGATGTTCTCTGCAAAATTCCCTGTCCCCACACTCCCCAAACACCCCAAACATGATGGCTACATGCACCATCATGTAGCCATGATGGGAAAGGCAGTAGTTTACATGAACGCCTGTAATCGGGAGAGGGTGATCTTCCAGGCTAAATGCTAACAGCAAGGACCTCTCCCATGACTCAGAAGCCTTTGTGCCATGGTCAGATCTGTCTCCCTCTCACAGATAAGCTAGTGTTAGTAGCCATGACTTGCAGGCTCACTGGAATTTGCTGTTATCATAGTCACCTCTAGGGGATTTCATTTGGCCATATACGGATCTCGGGGCTGACTATTTACAAGTCCAGGTTAGGGATTACTTTCCAGTTACTTCCCTGGTGGCTCAGACGGTAAAGCGTCTGTCTACAATGCAGGAGACCTGGGTTTGAGCCCTGGGTTGGGAAGATCCCCTGGAGAAGGAAATGGCAACCCACTCCAGTACTATTGCCTGGAAAATCCCATGGACAGAGGAGCCTGGTAGGCTACAGTCTATGGGGTCACAAAGAATTGGACACGACTGAGCAACTTCACTTTCACGTTCCAGTTAGGTATTACAAATAGATATTTAATTCATGGCCTAGCACCTTAATGTTCTACAACAAATGTTTTTATTCATTTAGATATCTTCACAGGATAAAGTAGGAAACCTGGAAAGATAATGAAATATTGGAAATCTTCTGGTTGCTATTTACGTGGGTATTCAAGAACAGATTCAGAAGGAGGGGTTCGTGTGCCTGTGTGTATATGTGTGTGTCTGTGTGTGTGTTTGGTGGGGTAAATTAAAGATTCCACAGTTGGTACCTGGCAGGAACACACTCAAGCAAGCCTCTGGAGTTGCCTCACAGATTTCTTCCTGTGTTCACCTCCACCTGCTTCCCAGGTCAGCCATCCCTGGCCATGGCCAGATGCACGGAGATATCAGGATTAAGAAAAGATAGATCCTTGCTCCCCACAGTATGGCCTGTACACAGATTGCCACACTTGTTAGAAATGGTCAAGTTCCGTTGTTCCACACAGATGGACTCAGAATCTGCATTTTAATAATATCCCTTGGTAGATTTGTATGAAACATTAAATCTGAGAAGCACTGGTATTTCTTAGCCCTGACTATACATAAGAACCACCTGGCTTTCGATACTAAGTTCTGACGCTAAACTAGAGGTCCTAAACCCCAGTCCCTGAACCAGTACTGGTCTGAAGCCTGTTTGGAACTGGGCTGCACAGCAGGAGGTGGTGAGCCGCCAGCCAGTGAGCTAAGCTTCATCCACGACTCCCCATCGCTCACATTACTACCTGAACCATTTCTGCTCCACCCCCATCTGCGGAAAAAAATTGTCTTCCACAAAACTGGTCCCTGGTGCCAACAAGTTTGGGGACCGCTGCTCTAGACCAATGAAATCAGAGTTTCTAGACTTGGGGCCCAGGCTTTGGCATTGTAAACATTCCAAGTAACTTCAGCATACAGACCGGGTGGAGACCACTGGTTCACAGAGTGATCATGTCCTATGTCTCACACGGCTGACATCACAGCCAGCTTTTGAACCAGAACCTGAGATCCAAGCACCACGTGGGCGGCCTATCCATGGTAGGGATGTCTGCTCATCTGAGGACCAGAGACAAGCAGAGAAGAACAGCCGTG
>NW_011494677.1:1567934-1582128 GCF_000754665.1 Bison bison bison | reverse complement strand
GTCACACTGGCTGTGACCTCCCTGGAAAGGGCAGGTGCAGCTGCCCACAGATCAGGAGCCACCCCCAACCCCGCCCCCTACCCAGAGGGAAGCCCCAGAAGCTCCTATCTCGGTGCCCCCAGAAAAGCCAGGCCAGAGGGTGGAGGATTTCAGCCAGATTTAATGGAAGCTTTACAAACAAAATATGTTTATTAGTAAATAATAATTACAGGGGAGCAGGTGCCCCGGGGGAGCAGGTAACGTGGGATTCCACTGTCAAATGCCTTCCATGAACAAGCCCTGTCTGAAATTAAAACATCCCTGCTGTCAACACGAGTGTTTAAAGAGACCCAGGTTTCTGTACTGGAAGCCATAATTCTAATGCCAGCAGTTCATGGAAGGCTTCCTCGTTTATAGGGAGCTCTCACACTACTAATGCTTTTAAGCCTCACGACAAGCCTGGGAGTCAAGAACTTCTCATTACCCCATTTTATAGATGAGGAAACAAGTATTAAACCTGGGTATTAAAGGGGGCAGGCCCAGGTCGCTCAGCTAGTGATCGGGGAGCCAGGCCTTGGGGTACAAGGCCAGTGCCCACTGCCCTGCCCTGCAGCTGCCTTCCAAAGTGCACTGATGTTATTTGGTCAGAACTCTAATCCCACTGGAAAACTCGTCCTCTTTCACTTCCAGGATTTCCTTTGCTGCTGGGCACCAGAGCCTTTGGGGCCCTACCCTTCTATGTCCTGTGTGCCAGCTGACCTCTAGGGAGACACGTTTGTGGCACCCAGGTGGGCCCCTCTCTGAGACCTAAGGCAGGGATGAGCTGGAGTTTGCCAGCCAACAGGAGAGCGGAGGGCATGTAAAACTGGAAGAAGTTATTCATAGGTGCACGCACACACACATGTAGTTTCTCAACTGTAGGACATATTCAGGGTCCTGTTTCCAGTCACCGCAAAATTCCAGGTGGAAGTCACGAGCCAAAGAAATCATGAACCCTTCCAATATGGCGACCAAGTCATAAACGTCATCACCAACTTGCAGAAGATTGAAAAATCCAGGAACAAATTAGCCTGGTGAAGACAGTGACTTGTGGAGCCGTCTCAGAGAAGAGTCAGGAAAGCCAGCGACTTTAAATCCTTTCAAGTTTCTTAATCGAGTTACACTATTATTTGAAATTGGCAGAACACCAATGGATTTAGTCCAAAGACATAATATATGACTTTTTTTTTTTTTCTGGTTTTCTTTTTTAAGGGCATTAGGGTTTTAGTTCCTTTTTTCCTTCTTCTTGAAGGTTGGGTGTTTTTTTTTTTTTTTGGCAATATGTCGCTTTCTTTTCTCAAATCCATTTCCATCCAACATGCAGAAAATGGAGGCATTCCAGGGAGCCCTACACCTCCCTTCTCCTTGCACCCCTCGAAGAGCAGGCTCCTCCGTTAAACCGGCCTGCAGCCACAGGCAACAGCACAGGATTTTGTGCAAATGGTTCTGCTGTTCCCTTGCAGCAACAGAGGGTGGGGGAGCCCTCATCACAGGATCACCCCCGAGATTTTGGAGGAACCTTGCCTTTCAAAGGCCTCCTCCACTCCCTCCCTCCCGGGGGCTCCACTCACAAGGGCGTACAAGCCCAGGCCTCCCTTTGTATGGCCTCCCGGCCTGCCCCAGGCCTCAGCCTCCCTTTCTGGGGAGCGCCCTGAGAGGCTGTCCAGGGCGCTGGGAGTTGCTCGCTCCTGCAACTCCCCTCCCACAGGCCCTGAGAAACCCCGGAGATCAAAGAGCTCAGCAGCAGACCAGGTGTCCAGCCTCGTCCACAGGCCACGATTAATCAAACTCCTGACTCACAGGGAGATCAAACCCGGCCCCCCGCCAGCTGTTGGTTAAAGCTGGCCTTCAAGTTGCCCTCATTAAATTTCCTCTCCCTCTCCCTGCTGACTCCTGCCCCGTGACCGCCTCTCTTGGATCTTTCTCTCAGCGCCTGTTTCCTCTCCCTCCTCCCCCCTTCCACCGGCCTCTCAGTCTCCGATTCCACCGCGCTCCCTCCTGCTCCCCCAGCCACCACCCCCTCTCCCTGACACCCCAGCTGCTCTGTTCTCTTGGTCCAATTCCTTCAAAAAGCCATGGTCCCCAGACTCCCTCACCTAGACCCTCTCTCCCGGACCCTCCTGCTCAGACCCTGAAAGTTCCAAGAGGAAGTTATCAGGGGCGTCTGCTGTGGCTCGGAGAGCGGGTTTCCCCAGCTCTCAAGGCCAAGGGTGAGTTTACCCATGCAGAACTGAATGCTCACCTGATCCTCTCTGCAGCAGACACAGGCCTCTTCAGCACCACACACACACAGACCCACAGAAACACACGTGTACATATACATACAAACACACTCACATATAGCCATAGACACATACAGACACACACACACAGGCACACACAAACGCGGACCCACAGAAACACATACGTACATATAGACAGACGCACTCACAGAGACCCACAGACACACAGACACCCACACACACAGGCCGCAGACACCCACACACACACAGACCCACAGAAACATGTGTACATATGCATGCAGACACACACATACCCATAGACACATACAGACACCCCCCCGCACATACACAGACACAGATATACATACAAACACATACATACCATGCACCCATACACAGACATATACAAATACGAGCACACATACATGTGCACACGTACACAACACATATGTGTACCTATACATGTACTCATACATAACTGCACACACACATACCTGTGCGTGTACACATACAGACATAGTTACTACATGTGTACGCATATACGTGCCTACACACAGACACACAGACACCCACACATGTACACCTACATGTACATGCCTCTGAGTGTACACATACACATATCTGCACACACGCATACATATATGTGTACCCAAACACACGTTTCCCTGCTGGCCCATCCCCGCCTTAGCACAGTTCGTGACCCACCCCCAGAAGGACTGTCTGCCCCTGAACAGGAAGCAGCAAATACCCCTAGAAGCTGCAGCCTGGGGCACAAGCCTCCTCCTCCCAGCTCTGCCCAGCGCCGGGAAGGAGGCACATTTTGGCTCCTGACTTCTCCCCGGCTGATGTGTCAAGAACATTCACTCCAGTTGTCTGAGGTTTGTTTCTATGCACTTTTTCCTACAACAAACACTGACAAAAAAAAAAAAAAAGCAAATCCAGGCTGCAGAGCACTGTCCTCTCTTTCTCCGTCTCTCTATATACATCTATGTATTTTTTAACTTGTTTTCCATTTCAGTGGTTCTTCAAGCGCACAGGCGTGAGAAAACACAGATGGATCAGAGCAGGCAGTGTTGGAGCCGCGCGGGAGACTTCGCACCGCGCTGGAGATTTTTAGAAGTCTTGGAAGACCTCAGGAGGCAAGAGAGGGTTTTTTTTTTTTTTTTGGTTTGGGGTGGGTTTTTTTTTTTTTTTTTTTCTCCTTATAGACTTGGAATGTTCTCCTCTCTTCCTCTCCTGGTTCTATTTCTCTAGCCCTGGCATCATCTGCTGCCGTGGCTGGGAACACAATGTCCCTTGGCCTCGGTGCCTAGGTCGCTGTGGCTGCCCTGGGCTTGACCCCTCTACCTGTCCATGTTTCCCCAGCTGTGGTGAGGCAAGCCCAGGGAAGGGGGGGCGGGTTACGAGAGGCCATCCATCACATGGGCGGCAGCAGAGGCCTGAATGAGGGCCAGAGGGGTCAGGGCTTGCCCACTTGGGCAGCTCAGCAGGGGGGAGGCGGGAGCATTACAAATTGTTGAGATATCAGGGCCAGCCTTGATGGATGGTGCAGATTCAGGACCGAGATGCTGCCACCGGGCCCAGTTCGTGCTCTGGTCCTCCTCGGCTTCTTCCCAGCCCACCACCCCACCCCCCTGGTTGCCCCTTCTTCTCCACTTGCTTTCTCTTGCCGGCTCAAAGCCCATCCATCAAGCTGTGCCCCGAAGCTGACCTTTTGCAGAGAACAGCCCGCCTCAGAGAACCATTTCTCGCTGAAAAACCTCACTGAGGAATTTTATTAATGCTGGCAGGGCAGCAGCCGGCGAGGGCCACCGTGACTTCCTGTCCCCACCGCCTGCCTCGATGCCCGCAGTTTCATGAGCTTCAAGCCAGAGTGGAAAGTGCCAGGTGTGACCAGATTTCTTCAGCCACTCCTATTTCTCTCTCGCGCTCTCTCTTTCTGTATCTCTGTCATCTCTGTCTCCCTCTCAGCCGCAGACTCACTTCCGCTGCAGGTAGCCTGCTGGTTTGAGTCACCTGTGGACATGTGGGGTGCCTGTCCTCCTCTGAGACTCAGCGGTCGCCTCAGCCCCACCTTCACCTCCACACAGTCTGACCTCAGCGAGACGGGCGTTTCGGGAGAGGCGCCGAGGCCTCCTCTGGGAGAAAAGCGAGCGTCAACTGAGAAGTCCAGCTCGGTGGGGAGGAGACGTGCTCTCCCGGCTTGGGCTGGGGATGGATGCACCGTTGCCTGGTTTCTAGCCAGCGGGAGGACCTGTCCATCTCCTCGGGGCCCCCTCTCTGGAGACCACACAGGCTGCCAGAGGTGCCACCACAGCTTCACAATAGAATGGAGAGTGCGGACGTGTTGGGGCAAACAGTGATGGAAGATGTTTAATAGAATTACTATTAGGCCTCGAGTTAATGAATCACAACTGCAAGAAATCATGATAATCCAGCCAGCATTAGTGACAGATTAGCTTCAAAGCTGCCATAAAAGTGCCATAATGCTTACCTAACGGCATGATTAATTCTCCCAGTACATAATGGCTTTATGAAGGAACCAGGCACCAACAGAGGCTTGACAGAAAGCCACGCCAAGATCCGCAGGGCGCCGGGGGGCACTCCCACCCTGCCTGGGCCCTGTGACTTCCGCTCCACCGGAAGGCAGCTGCCCCTGCTGGATTGTGGGTAGCCGGACAGCTGCTAGGGCTCACCCCAGAGCCATCTTGGGCAGGGGGCAAGGAAAAGCACCTCCGGACCCCCTCCAGGGCTTTGCCCCTCACCCGATAGCTGTCCGGAGAGACCAGGAAGTCACATCACGCCAGCTCCCAAGACAGTAACTCCTGGGACCAGCATTGGTGCCTGGAGAGCCCCAGCATGGTCCCCTGATCAGAAGGCCCAGCTTGAAGAGGCCTGGGAAGAGCCCGCAACTGGGGAATTCACCAGGCCTGTCCTCACCCGCTGTGTGACGAGCACAGTCACTCAACATTTCTGGCTCAGCTAGTCAGGCTCCAAGTCTATATTCTTAACCACTCGACTGCCTCCCTAGAATGGCATCTAAGAGTTATGAATCACTAACTTGTCCTTCAGGCAAAATGCAAATCTCATATGCTATTATTTCATTTGCTGCCCCCAACAACCCTCCTAGAGAGGTACCATTATGCTCAATTCACAGATAGGGAAACTTAAGCTCCACAACTAAACCAGAAGTAAATGTGGAGCCAGGCAACACGCCCCAGTTCCATGCTTTCCTATCAGCCCTCTTTACCTTTCATACCACCAGTTTTGGGCTTCCTTCATGGCTCAACAGTAAAGAATCTGCCTGAAATGCAGGAAACACAGAAGACACAGGTTTGATCCCTGAGTCAGGAAGATCCCCTGGAGGAGGGCATGGCAACCCACCCCAGTATTTTTGCCTGGAGAATCCCACGGACAGAGGAGCCTAGTGGGCTACAGTCTATAGGGTCGCAAAGAATCAGACACGACTGAAGCAACTGAGCACACACACACACCGCCAATTTAACCTCGGGGGAAAAGCAGCTGGTGAGACACTGAACAACATCTTCTAGAATGTTCAGTTCTGCTTGATTGCCCACCCCAGCCTTCCATGGAAGTGGAGAATCTGAACCGACTCTAGGATCCTGTTCTGATAGTGTTAGCTTGGGCACACAACCACTCCTGGTTTCTGTTTCGGTGTCTCTTTTGTACAAGAGGAATAGTAGTGTAACAGAGAACAAGCCTGACTCCATATCGGATCTATTCCTTTAGCTCTATCTAACCTTTGCACTCTGTGGCCTGTGCTGAGTCATGCTGGTTCTGCACCTTTTGTAAAAGAATGTTGCCTGTAGCCTGAAATATACAGGAAACCCATTCTCAAGGCTCTGACCTTTAAAGGTAGAACATTTTCCCATTCATATACAGATAAAGAGTTGCAGAACAGAGAATAACCTTTGTCTTGCTGGAGGTTTACAGGAACAATGTGACCAGAGCCACCTGGACAACTGGAAGAACAAAGGATTCCTGCACCAAAAAGTATCTAACAACCAGCCACACCCCCTCCTTTAGTATAAAAGAAGCCAGAATTCTGACTTGGGTTAGATGGTTTTTTAGGATACCAGTCGACCATCTTCCTGGTCTGCTGGCTTTCCAAATAAAGTCCCTTGTCCCAACAACTCATCTCTCAGTTTATCTACCTGTTGTGTGACAAACAGTATGAGCTTGAACTTGGAAACCATAGTAGTAATAATAATAGGTTGCCCACCTCTCAGAAAGAGCATCTCGACCCCTCAGGGCTCAGATCTATGTTTTCACAACTCCCGCTAGGGCCAGGGCCACTTGCCTGAACACGGACTCCACTCCATAGCCTCCTGCCATGGTCTTCCCATCTTCCCATAAATATAGAGGCAATTAGCAGGAAGCCCAGGTCTGAAGGGAATTCTCAGAGCCTTGTTCATCTTCATAAAGTTAAAGAAAATCCCCCAGGAGGCCTGAATCACTGCTGTGGCAGGCCAGCTGTTTCTGGTCTGATTAACTAGGGCTCCATGCAAGGCACACAGCCCTCCCTCGAGTATCCTCCCAGCTCACACAACTCCAGGGTGCCCACCAAAAGGAGACCCCTCCAGGCTGTCATGGATACACTTGCAAAAAAAGGAGACTTGGTCCTCTCCTGCCAAAGCCTCGACAGGCTCCAATCTTCCCTGATGTCAATGCACTTCTTAAACTCCAAAATCAAATGGCAACCATCACTCATTCAGCAAATACAGTGGATCCTTGGATAACAGGATCCGTAATATAAGTGGACTGCCTGGGTCTTCTTATATTCACTTTTTTTTTTTTTCAAATAAATAATACAGTGCTATGTGACCTGTCATTATTTGAAATTTCAGGTACAGAACTGTGGATACTGAAGAATCACAGACATGGAGGACCGACTATAAGTTATGTGCATTTTCTACCACGTATCATGTCGACCCTCCTAACCCCAGAGTTATCCAAGGGTCCACTGTATTTGCTTTTACAGGCACTGTGGGAAAGGCCAAGAAGGGGATGAAGGCCCACTTCATCCCTTTGCAGCACTGAATCCCCAGACGGACATGAGCCTTGAAGATCTGTGCCGTCACACATTGGGTGGGTTTTCTGAAGGTGACTACCTTCATGACGACTCATGCGTCCCATAGCTGATGGCCTAATGGGTATTAGGTGGACCCCATCACTTTAGTTATAAAGTCACCAAACCTCAGGGTTGTCAGAGATGGCAATGAGTGTTTCTCCTGGTCCCCTCCTCCCCAAACCTACCCCCAACTGCTATTGGTTCCCCTTGAGTCCAATATAGAGTTCTTATTTCAACATGCTGAGCCCAGTGAAAGCCCAATAAATATTTATTGATGGTGGTGCCTGTGATGAATTAACAGCCAAAGCTGTAAAATGAAAGTTTCACACAAGCAGAGACCCTGGTGAGAAAAGAAACCACTATATAAAGTTTGAAATTTTTCAAAATGACAAGCATTCACACACTCACACTCACACACATGGGATATTAGACAGAAGACCACCACTCTCTATCAAGCTTATCCAGAAAACCTCATTGGAAAACAGGAAGTTTTCCAATAGAATGTTCATACCTTTATGGCAGGCATGTTCAGCTTCTCAGCAGCCAATCAGTCCAGCCTGTTCCAGGCCCTGGATCCAGAGCCTCTCTTTGTCTCCTTGTCAGATCCAAGTGTTGATCACTCAGTCGCGTCCAACTCTCTGCAAGTCCATGGACTATAGCCTGCCAGGCTCCTCTGTCCGTGGAATTCTCCAGGCAAGAATACTGGGGCAGGTTGCCATTTCCCCCTCCAGGGTATCTTCCTAAATCAGGGATCGAACACAAGTCTCCTGCATTTCAGGCAGATTGTTTACTGCTTGAGTTACCAAGGAAGCCCAAGGGCCAATGCATTTCCAGTCCTGGAGAAAGAAAATGGCACCACTGAGCGCTTGATCAGGCATCTGAGATCAGCTAAAATAAGTGCTGTGACATATACAATTCTCAGGATGCTAAAAACTAAAAGAAAAAGATCCAGGGCAAGAGAGGCTATTTAAATGGGAATTTTTGACCAGACAGTATGTGCCTAGAAGGAAATGCCAAGGAGTGTGACCCTGAAGACATCAAGAACTTTGAGGTGGGTGGAGACAGTCATCATGAAGCCCCCAACCCACCCAACACGTCCACAGGCGTGAGCACACTGACTGTGGATCTATGAGCCTCCCGTGATTCTGAGGATTAATGGTAGCTTGAATATTTTCCCCCATCTGACCTGCCCAGATGCTCCCAACTGCAGCTCTGAGGCACCAAAGCTCCCTGCCATCCCCTCGATCTTGATCCATTTGACTCTGAATTCAAGCTCCACGGGCTTCAGACATCAAGCCACATGGCTACCTGGAGGGCAGTCAGAATGGGACTTTGCCACTCCTGAAACCCAGCAAGAGAGAACCATGTACAAGCTGCTAAAGCATGTGGGCTAAAGAAAAACCTCGGCCAGCTCGAAAGAAGGAAACCACAGACGACCTTGAGGAAACGACTTTGAGTTTGTGCTGAACTTATCAAGTGAGACTGTGTGTGTCACTCACTTCCTCTGAGCCTGGTCTGTGCCCCAAGGTTGTCTCGCCCTGGAGGAAGCTGGTTCTAGCACAGCCTGTGGCAGGGTCTGGGGTTGGGGACAGAGCAGGAGAAGTCAGAAGGAAAAGAGCATGAAAACCAAAGATGCCCCAACAGAGCTGTAGAGGGAAACAGGTAGGAGCTGTGGGGCAGGCTGCTCTGACTCTTCTGGTCCTCCCAGACCCCATGTTCTTCTTCGTCTTCCAGCTCTTGTTCCTTGCCCAGTCCCTGGGAACTTCTTATTTGGACACTCTTCTGATGTTGACTGGAGAAGGCAATGGCACCCCACTCCAGTACTCTTGCCTGGAAAATCCCATGGACAGAGGAGGCTGGAAGGCTGCAGTCCATGGGGTCGATGAGGGTCGGACACGACGGAGTGACTTCACTTTCACTTTCACTTTCATGCATTGGAGAAGGAAATGGCAACCCACTCCAGTGTTCTTGCCTGGAGAATCCCAGGGATGGGGGAGCCTGGTGGGCTGCTGTCTACGGGGTTGCACAGAGTCGGACATGACTGAAGCGACTTAGCAGCAGCAGTAGCAGCTGGTGTTGACCAGGCAACCTGAGTGAAGAAGACAGAGAAGGAGACTGTCGATGACCAGAGTTTGGTGGCATTGTCGTGTGCCAGGCCCTCTGCTAGGGAGCGTCCTCCTGTGGGAAGATCACAATATGTCCGTGGACAGAAGGAACACCCACAGTCCAGCTGGCAATGCCTGTTGGCCCCTTCCCAGCCTGGGCCTGTCTTCCCTGGCTGCTAAATACTATCTCCTAATTCTGCTCATTTTTGGTATTTGTTCCTGTCCAGATGGGGTGTCTGATCTTGCCATGGCGGGTGTTTTCTGCAAGAGGGGACCTGGTACACTTTTATAGGAACCCGGTGGCTCCCTAGGGTCAGCCTCTAATGCTGTCCAGATGCAGGAAAACAGAAGGGCCATTCAAAAACAACCGAAATATCAACACACTTTGAAAGCGGTCTGTTAGCACTTGTCATAAGCACAATAAACAAAACAATGAAGCCATCAGAAAGGACCGTGAGACAGTTAGGCTTTAGGAACTTGGCTTTGATGACTTAGAAAAGCAAAGAAAGGGGGCAGAACCAGTTCCCACTTGGGCCAAGGCTTGTTTGTTCTGCTTATCTGAAGTGAGTGCTAACAATCCTCACCATGATGAAAGGACCTAGAAGTTTCTGTCTTGCAACTGGCCTCTTGGCAGTTGGGCACTGCCTTCCATAACTGGTCGGGTTCTGCATGTGCCCATAAAACACTCATCTGTAGGACACCACGCCCATCTGCAGAAAAACCCTTGTCCTTTCTGGGTTAGCTCAGCAAACAAGTGAGCATAGCCAATGACATCATTCACTGGTTCTTCCCCAGGTGGGCTCTGGGAGATAAGACTGGGGCTGGAGGAGTTAAAGTTGTAGACACTCAGGAGTCAGGTACTCCAACCCCAGGTGAGTCAGAGCTGGGACCAAGGGTCTATTGGTCCTGCCTTCCGGAGGAAGAGGCTGAGAGAGAAAGGTCAACCCACACCAGGCTTCCAGTCTGAGGTGTGGGGCAGGGGCTGGAGCTGTCTCTGGGTGAAATGAGGCCACCTTCTTACCACTTACTCAAGCTTGTTTCCCTCTGTCTCCACGGCTCAGGCTTTGCCTAATTCCCAAAGTGGGCGCCGGCCAACATCTATCAAATTACCTGCCAGTGATTTAAGCGAGCTTAGTTCGTTTGGGTGCAGTCCTGCATTTTGACTCTTAGTCAAGCAAAATAAGGGATTAACCAAGAGGGGGGCGGGGCGGGGGTGTCTAACGTGCCTGTCTACTGTAGGGGGAGGGGGTTCTAGAAGCAAATGAGTCCTGCTGGCAAGAATGAATGAAAAACTGGGGGTCTGGTCCCCTGCTGTGCAGTGTGACCTTCTCTCCCCATACATACATCCTGTTGGCCAGTCTGCTAAGCCCTGTGGGCAGATGAATCAGAAGATTCCCCTCCTAATTGGGAAAGGGAAAAAAAAAGATGTCAGAACAAAGGAACCAAACACAAGTATAATAGAACTCTCCCATTTCTGCTGCAGACCTAAGGACTGAAGTCTATTCTGTCGTAATCCTCCTCCTCCCAAGGCAAAAACACCCCGAGGGTCTGCCGGCTTAGTCGGAATCTGGCTGTCTCTCTGGAACAGAAAATGATTCCACAACGAGCAGTAAAAATTCACCGAACACCTTTGGTGTGTCTGGTCACTCCCTTCAACTACTTCAAATATTTCATCAGGTGGGAATAATCTTGGAATCGAAGGCTCAACTTCTCCAGATGCCTTGCAGCCTAAGGAGGATAAGACTCCTAGCTTCAAAGGCCCACCTTAATTCCTGTCCACCTCCCAGCCAAGTGAGGATAGAAAAGCAACAGGCAAGAGGCTTGGGCTCCTTCACAGTGCCCATCTGTCCTCTGATTAACTTGCCGTGGTGCTGAGGAAAGAACACGGAATTTTGGAGTCAGAGAAAGTTGTGACTCGAGTCCTACTGCACACCCTAACTGCCAGCTTCTGAGTAGTGACATAATTTGTAGAACTTTTAAAGGACCAAAAGAGCTCATGCTTAACAAAAACCAAGGCAGAATACAGTATGTGCAATAAATATTAGCTGCTTTATTCTCATCTCCACCCACATATAGCTGTCAATCAAGTCATAGACAAGTATTTGTTAGAAGCCCATTCAGTGCCCAACACAATGAGAGGTCAAAGGATACAGAGCATAAGCCAAGGTCACTGCCTTGGGGGAGCGCCCAGAATGATAAGATGAGCAGATCATTTAATAGAGAAATGGCTTCAAAACAAACACAGAGTCCTGTTATGAGAGGGAAACAATATGGTCCTTCACAGGCTTAGACTCATCCTGCTTAGGAGGCTTATTGTTATTGTTCAGTCACCAAGTCATGCCCAACTCTGCGATTCCCAAGGACCACTATCTCCCAGAGTTTGCTCAAACTCATGGTGCTTCTTACTGACAAAATGACCTTGGATCAAATACTTAATCCCTCTAAGTCTTGGTTTCCTCATCTGGAAAATGAAGGAAATCACATCTCTCATTGGGCTATCATCAGGATTAAATTAAGTTCAATTAAAAGTGCCCATTATCAGCAGTGTAATCTCAAATGTGAAATGTGGATAAGTGTCCTAACTCATAGGAATGTGCTGAGGACTAAATTTATTAGTACATGTAAGGCATTTTAAATAGGGTAATGTCACTGTTTTTATTGCCCTCTAGAATGTAAGTTCTTTAAAGGAAGGATTTTTGTCTGTTTCATGCACTGATGCATTTCCAATAGAACAGGGCCTAGTACATACCACATAAGTATTAGTTGATTCGGTCCTACAGGAGAATCGAGCAGAGGGGCAGATTCCATTCCAGGAAGGCTTCCTGGAAGAGGCGATACAGAATGGTGGATGGGGTTAGTCTTCCTGAGTGGGAAGGTGGGGAAGGGAAGGCCTATAGAGCAACTAGCATGGGGGAGCACCAGGTGTGAAGGAGCATGGTGCGAACAGGAAACTTTAGGCAATCTAGTATTTGTATAATAAAAAAGGATAGGAATAGGCAGGAGATGAGTCTCTCTCTCCCAGGTTGTCCAGTGACTGATCTTAGTGGGGCCAAATATACCCCGGAAAACACACCCAAGAGAAATGCAGGCATTTGGAAAAGACAGCTCCCATCAGATCCCTCACTCAGAGGCCTCCAAGCCACTAGGCCTGATCTCCAAAAGCCCCAGAAAGAGCAGACGCCCTGGGGAGAGTCCCATCGCAAGGGACCCTAACCCATCTGTCCACAAGATTTCCAGCTCACTGGGAGAAGCAGGCGACCATGCTTGTGAACTCTGACCCCATCTATCCCATCAGGGCCTGGGGAAGCATTTACATCTTCAAAGCCCCTGGTAAATGTTAGCCAACAGCCTCTCTCCACCCCCTCAAGCCTCACCTCCTCCCTCTCTGGGCCACCAGGGGTCAGGGACCAGGGTCACACCTGGCCAGGCCCAGATCAGTCTGGCATCTCATCCACAGATCACCCTGCTCCCCGCTCCCCTGCACTGCCCGCCCCCTACACACACACACGTGGGCCCAGGGCTTGGGAAGGGGCCACAGAAAGGAGGCCCCTATAAGTAAGGCCTCAGACGTGATCCGAGGGACCTTTGGACAAAGGAGGGCTCGGGCCCAGCTCCTTGGCAGGAGCCCCGGGTTCTGCATTAGGGGAGGGGTCAGCTCCAGGGACTGCCATCAAGCAGGTTTCAGTGACCTCTCCCTGACCCCCAGGGTGCCTCTGATCTGCTCAAGGCAGGGAGGCCTGTTAACTTTTACCAGACTCCTTTGACGTGGAGCGCTAAGAAGAACCCGGGAGGGGGCTTCACGCAAGTGTTGGAGGCTCAGCGCTGCCCCCACAGCCTCACCGCCCACCCTACCCGACCCTGCGGCAGCTCCCAGGCCCCAAGAAGCAGAGGGGCACCCAGACCCCGGGGAGCACACCTCCACGCTGGCCCTCCAAATTCCCCTACTCTGTCGGCCTCAGCTCGCAGCCTGCACTGACCTCTGACCTCTGACAGATGATGGTCTAAGAGTTTCCCCAAAGAGTCAGGGCTTTTCCAGGCAGAGTAAGGCCTGGAACCGGGGAGTTGAGAACTGTTTGAGCTGGGCCTCTTGGGGGATGACCATCCAGCCAGCGCTAACAAATGGGCCTGGAATGAAGGGCGACAGCACCCCTAGGCTGAGCCTCCCTGTCCCCCTACCCTGCTCCAAGCCAAGCTCCCCAGAAGAACCCTCCCAAAGGGAGAGACGAGTCCCTAAGGGCCAGGGGCTGGATGGCCCCGTCAGCTGCACAGTGATGAGCTGTGCGGCTTGAGAACCGCTTATCTTCCTGGGCCTCAGTTTCTCCACTTGTCAAACAGGGCGGGGAAGAAGAGGTCCATAAGATAACCTCTTCTACAGCCTCCCGTTCCAAGTTCTCCATCTGCCTCCAGTTTCTTTCCCACCCTCCAGGCCCCGTCCTCCTCAAAAGCCCAGCTAGATTCTTCCGGTTTTACCACCAACTTTAGAGCCAGAGGGATGCATCCAGCATAAGCCTTCCATTTATAAAATGAGATACTGGAATGCAGACAGATGATAATTCATCTGAGTGACCTGGAGTCAGACACCTAGAGACACAGTCAGGGCTGGAATCAAGATCTCCCAGGACTGTGTCCTTTAAGCTGCTGGGCCAGCTATAGGCTCCACGTGCTTCAGAGAATGCCACCTCTTCAGAGGAGACAGGTCAGAGTTCAAGCGTTCAAGACCACCTGCCCACTGGCCTGTACTCTTTTTTTTTTTTTTC
>NW_011494677.1:1561811-1567834 GCF_000754665.1 Bison bison bison | reverse complement strand
TTTTTTTTTTCAATTTGAGTTTGTGTTAGTTGCTCAGTCGTGTCCAACTCTTCACGATCCCATGGACTATATATATATAGCCCACCAGGCGCCTCTGTCCGTGGGATTCTTCGGGCAAGAATATTGGAGTGGGTTGCCATTTCCTTCTCCATAATTTGAGTATAGTTGCCTTATAATATTGTGTTAGTTTCTTCTCTACAGCAAAGCGACTCACGAATATCGTACAGTATTGATTATATATGGAATCCAGAATACGGGTACAGATGAACTTATCTGCAAAGCAAAAACAGAGACACAGACGCAGAGAACAAAAATATGGATGCCAAGGGGGAAAGAGAGGGATGGAATGAACTGGGAGACGGGGGTTGACATATACACGCTACTATGAGTGGCGCTAGTGGTAAAGAACCCGCCTGCCAACGCAGGAGACTAAGAGACACGGGTTCCATCCCTGGGTCAGGAAGATCCCCTGGAGGAGGAAATGGCAACCCGCTCCAGTATTCTTGCCTGGAGAATCCATGGACAGAGGAGCCTGGCGGGCTACAGTCCATAGGGTAGTGAAGAGTCGGACATGACCGAAGCGACGTAGCAAGCAGCACACGTGTATAAAATACCTAACTAGTGAGAACCTACTGTATAACACAGGGAACTCTACTCAGTGTTCTGTGTGACTTAAATGGGGAGGAAATCTAAAAAAGAGGGGATGTGTATACATATAACTGATAACTGTCCCCTGTTGACCACCGGGCTCTTCAGGCAACTCACCCTCTGCCCAGCGAATCCCAGGATCGGGTTCCCCCCCACCCTAGTCTCTGCTCCTAGAGGTCCTATCCTACAACCTGCCCAAGTACACTCTCTCCCCAGAGCTTCCTGCCCACAGGGCCCTGCCCTGCCATCCTGACCTCTGAGTCTCGCCTGCTCACTTAGCTTCCCATCCTGTTTCTGAAGGCATCACCACCGCCGCCGCCGGCACCACCCATGCCATACACAGTGGACCACTCCCGCTTGGAGCCACCATGGGTCCTGACAGCCTGCGATGCATCCTGGCCCCGCCTCTCACTGGCCACACAGGCAAGTTACTTCACTTCCTGAGCCTCCATCTCTTCGTAGGAAAAGTGGGGATGACAGGAGCTCTGACCGCATTCAGCCACGGTTAGGAGACCCTCTGATGCATGCACATACTTAAAACTGTGCCTGCCACATGGCACATATACACAGGCAGACCTGAGATGGTGCAGATTCCGTTCCAGACTGATGCAATAAAGTAAAACTGCAATAAAACCGGTCACAGGAACTGTTTGATTTCCCAGTGCATATAAAAGTTATATTCACACTCTACGGTAGTCAAATAAGTGTGCAATAGCACTGTCATTGAGTTGTTCAGTCATGTCCGACTCTTTGCGACCCTATGGACTGAAGCACGCCAGGCCTCCCTGTCCATCAACTCCTGGAGTTTACTCAAACTCGTGTCCATCTAGTTGGTGATGGCATCCAACCATCTCATCCTCTTTCGTCCCCTTCTCCTCCCTCCTTCAATCTTCCCCAGCATCAGGGTCTTTTCAAATGAGTCAGTTCTTCGCATCAGGTGGCCAAAGTACTGGAGTTTCAAATTTAGCATCAGTCCTTCCGGTGAATATTCAGGACTGATTTCCTTTAGGATGAACTGGTTGGATCTCCTTGCAGTCTAAGGGACTCTCAAGAACCCTTAGTTCAAGAACCATAGTTCTAATGCATCAATTCTTCATCACTCAGCCTTTTGTATTGTCCAGCTCTCACATCCATACATGACTACTGCATTATGTCTAAGAAAAGAATACACATCCCTTAATTAAAAAATACTTGATTTCTAAAACATGTTACCCATCCTCTGAGCCTTCAGCGAGTCATAGTAGCACCATCAAAGATCACTTATATATATAAGGAATGAAAAATTGGAAATATTGTAAGAATTACCAAAATATGACACAGAGAATGAAATGAGCCAAATGCTGTTGGAAAAATGGCACTGATAGACTTGCTCAGTGCAGGGGTGGCCACAAAACTTGAAATTGTGAAGAAAAAAAAAAAGTAGTAAAGCACAGGAAAGCAAAGTGCTATCAAAGGAAGTTGGCTTGTGTATATATATTTACTATGTGTGTGTGTGTGTGTGCGTGTGTGTGTGTGCACGCGTGCATGCTCACTTAGCTGTGTCCAACTCTGCGACCCCATGGACGAGAGTCCACCAGGCTCCTCTGTCTGTGAATTCTCCAGTCAAGAATATTGGAGTGGGTTGCCATTTCCTCCCTCAGGGGATCTTCCCAACCCAGGGATTGAACCCGCATCTCCTGCATTGGCAGGCAAATTCTTTACCACTGAATTACCAGGGAAGCCCCATTTACTATGTGTCATTATTCATTGTATGCTTCGTGTATGTATTTTTCACATCTGTAGGTTTCTCTGAATACAAGTATAGTGATGTGTTTCTTGGTAACTTCTGGAACTGTGGTGACGTGGGTTTGGGAGGCTTTCGGAATGGATGGACAGGATGTAAATGGATAACTAGTCTTGGTAGTGACTCAGCACTGGGAGGAGCTCGCTTGTTCTTGGAATGCTGTTTATCTGCAGGGTTCCGGGACCCAGAACAGACGTTTGCTCCCACTGCCACCAGAGTATTCCCCAAAGCATGACGATTCCCCTTAAAATTCTCAATGCCCCTTCCCACCTCCTGCCCCCAGCAGAGGCCTTTACATTCTGCTGGTTCACCTGCTCTGCTTGGTGCCCAGCTCCGGCCCCTCCTGCTGACCCCAGAGGACAAAGGGCTTGCGGGTGATTGATGGTGACAGTGACCCGCCACTGACCCTTCCAACCTGGGCTTGCTGCTGCCCATGAGGCCCTCAGCAGCCTCCATGGCTTTTGAAATGCAGGCTCCCCACCTAACCTGAAGGGGCCTGCTGGCTTTCTTCCCCTTGTGAAGTGGAATCTTTGATGTGGACCCCACTGGGTTCTCTCCGAGCGTCCGGCCCGGGAGTCACCGGTCCAACAGCCTGCCTCTGTGGGTTCAGGGCATGAAGCTAGACGGACCAGGGTTCAAATCCCAACTCCGCCACGTTCAAGCTTTGTGTTCTCCCAGACTCAAATCTCAGATTCCTTATTGTGAAGAAGGAAGAGAAGGCGTGGCCCAGTGAGCCCGTGGAAGGGTAACTTGAGGTAATTAATACATAAGGCCTCCGGGCCCCAAGCTGGCCTACTGTGATTCCTCAGTAAGTGATGACCATGGGGAGAGGGTGGAATTATGTGAATGTGGAGCCAGAAGGTTGGACGTAAGGACGAATGGACTGTCCTGTCCACCTTCTCCCTATTATAATATAACCTCCTTGATCTCCATCCCCAGAATGGTCACACACACACACCCCACATCCCATCCATGGCTCTTTACTTAACCTTCTCCCAGCCCAGAACGCCTCAGGCTGGCTCTCTGGGACAACCTGACCCCGTAGACCTGTCTCCTCCTCCTGCCTCTCGGTCATCTGGGCCATTTGCTGGCTGGGCTCACGTCCTCCACCATCTGGCCGCCACAGATTTGCCGTCCTCACGAAAGAATCTGCATGAAACCACTGAGCATTTCCCATAGCACCATTTCCAAGCCGTTGATTTACTTATTGTATCGAGTTTATGTGTCTAGCCCTCAAAAAAATATATTTGGTTGGGGTGACTTCCTGTTAATGAGTTTGGGTGCCCGGCTGAAAGATCTCAAGAGGCTTAGAGATGGGCCTGCGGCTGGGTCCACCACCACTTTGAAACAACCAGAAGACCAAACGAAGCCTCTGCTGAGCCCATGCCCTGCGATTTCTCACAGATTTCCAGGCAGGGGGATCCATGGGTAGCAGTTATCGGAGAGATGAAGCTGATGAAAGCCACAGGGCCAGTGATAGCTCTGGGAGTGCGAGGAAGAGGATCAGAAGCTCTCCAACCTTACCGCTCCCTTGAGGCTACTCACCAAGTGTAAAACATGAAGCGCAGAAGTTGATAGGTGTTTGCATTTGACAAGGATGGAGGTTTGGCACCTCAGACTCCAGCTCCACGAGACAGAAGTCCTTTACTTTCTCTCCCTTTCTCTCCCAGATCCTCACTGCTGGGCCTTCATGACAGCCAAAACCAGACTTCCTATACTTGAGTTTTTAAAATTTTTTTGTTGAAGGGTAGTTTATTTACAATATTGTGTTAGTTTCAGGCATACAGCAAAGTGATTCGTTTACACACACACATGTATAATATCTCTTCTTTTCCAGATTCTTTCCCGTTACAGGTTATTACAAGATACTGAGTATAGTTCCCTATACTATATGGTAAATCCTTGTTGTTTATCTGTTTTAGACATAGTAGTGTGTATCCGTTAATCCCAAACTCCTAAATTATCCTTTCCCTCCCTGTTCCCCTTTAATAACCATAAGTCTGTTTTCTATGTCTGTGAGTTTATTTGTGTTTTATGAGTAAGTTCATTTGTATCATTTTTAAGATTCCACATATGTGTGATATTATATATTTGCCTCTCTCTCTCTGACCTGTTTCACTTAGTATGATCATCTTTCGGTCCATCCACGTTGCTGCAAATGGCATTCTTTCACTTTTTTTTTAACAGCCAAATCATATCCTATATGGGCTTCCCTGGGGGCCCAGTGGTAAAGAATCTGCCTGCCAATGCAGGAGACTCAGGTTCCATCCTTGGGTGGGGAAGATTCCCCTTGAGGAGGGCATGCAACCCACTCCAGTATTCTTGCCTGGAGAATCCAGCGGACAGAGGAGCCTGACAGGCTACAGTCCCTGGAGTTGCAATGAGTCGGACACAACTGAGCATGCGCTCACGCCATATCCTATACTTTTCACTGCGCTGAAATGCACTGGGGCAGATGAGAACCCAGGAAAGAGAAAAGGACAAGCGTGGAGTAAGATCACCCTGTTTCAAGAACGTCAGCCAACACCTCTGAAAAAGAGCCTTTCTTGGAAAGGCAGTGGGGAAGGAAGCGATTTTTCCAGGCTCCCCATTCCAGGGAGCTCCTGGGACAAAGAGATTTCCCTGAAGGAACCCCATCTCCATCGTGTGAATGGCCTCCTCCGACTGTTCTTACACCCCAGGGTGTTCAGAGCAGCGGGCGGAGGGGGGCGGGTGGGCATGAAGAGATGGGGGCCAGTGCCTTGGGGGTAAGGAGTTTTAACAGCTGAAACATAGAGAGAGAGACGAGCCTCAGCAGGGCTCATCTATTCCCCCTTGAGCAAAATGAACTGAGAGAAGAAGAAAGAAAGGAGGTGGGGGGAGCTTTTCAAGTGGAGTGAGTCGCTGAGTTAAATTACAGGGGTCTGGAGGGATGATTAACTGCCCTCATGGTTTTCTGCTTCACAGCCATTTTTCAGCCCAAACCTGGGGCTTCTTGGTTACACAGCCCAGCGCGGGCCGACCATTTTTTCCATTGACTGAAAACACATTCTGACTGAAAACAAACTTCGGATCCCCGAGGCTTGGCAGCCCTGGGTCCTTCTCCATATTTAATCAACGGGAAGCTAAACACTTTCAGTCTGTGATGGCTCATTTGGACGGGGTCTCGGGGCTTTCGCTTGGTGCCAGATATAATAACTCTCCGCTCTCTTTTCTAAAGCCTATTTTATAATTTTGCTGTTTTTCAATGTCAAGCCCATCTTTTGAAGAATTTTTATTGGATTTCCTGCTAGACTTCAACGAGGATTTTTCTTGCTTTGGCAGAAATATCAAGCAGAACAGGGGAAAAACTCAATCACCCATCTTGGAAAGTCATGATGGTGTGTTGAGGTGGGGTGGGTGCAGGGGAGGCCTTTGTCTGTGCACACAAACAGGTTTCTGGAAGGTTGGAGCCCCAGTTGCCAGCTGTGGGGGTGGAGGGGGCCCTGACGTCTGATTGGTGGGGAGGAAATTGACAGGCAAGGTGGATGGATGTGGGAAGACAGTGGATTTGGGGGCAGGGGAAGGAGACAGATGCGTGTGTGTATCACACAAGCTAAGGGTGGGGGCTTCC
>NW_011494677.1:1538734-1561711 GCF_000754665.1 Bison bison bison | reverse complement strand
TGTGTATCCCCCAGGCTAGGGGTGGGGGCTTCCATTAATGTCTCTGGTGAGGCCTGGCCCCACCATACACGCCCATTCATGAGATCTGCTGGGGTGCTGAGGAACGGGATGCAGTGACCACGCAGTGGGCAGCAGGCAGACTCTTAACCAACAACACGACTCCTCGGAGCCACTAAAACCCCCAGAATGAGCCGGAAGCCTCCATCCAGAGGGCCCTGTTCTACTAGCCGGAGCCTTGGGCTCCGCACAGCTCCAGGCAACATTCAGATCTTTAGTTTTTCTTCCCAGTAATGATTCCCCAGAGGAAGTGGCTTGCCAGTGAGTGACAGCTTTTGTTTGCTCATATTTTCCTCTCTTCTCAGAGTCAACTTTTCAGAATATACCAGGATATTCCTTCTTATTCCTGGACTTTCTTTTAATTTCTTTCTCTCTTTTCTTTTGAGGGGTGGGGGGCACGGCCAAGGGTGGGGAAGGGGGAGCGTCTACAGAGTATTAACCAGAGGACAGAAGTTGTTCTTTTGCCCCAGAATGAAAGAGAGAGAGAGAGAGAATAAACCCTTCGCTACTTTCTTTTTAGGTTGTGTTTTTCTGTTTGATTTTTGACTTTTTTATGATGACATGTGAAGTAACCACAGGCCAGGCCTCCTCAGCCACTTCACACCTACGGCTATTAGCTTCACAATTTACAGAATGTTTTCACACATCACGTCTTTTTATTCCCACAATGGGGCAGTGGCCATTGTAGGGGTGAGCAACCCAGCCTCACACAAGCCACGTGATTTGCCCCAGTCTTGTGGGTGGTAAGTGTCCAAGCCAAGGTCTTAACCAAGCTGAGCATTTTTTTTTAAGTGGGCAGGGAGTGCTCCCTGACCCCCTTTAAAAATGACATCTCCCTATGCTGGGCAGAGTCCCCAGGATATCAGTAAATTTTCTGCCACAGAGGACATTGAGTGTTAAGACATCACAGCAATTTTTACCATATCCATAAATTATGGAACAATTTCTCTTTGGGCCAGGCTTTCCAGGGCATCTGGGCCATGCCTCATGCCTTCCACTGTCGGTAGGAAAAAGGACACAGAAAGGCCAGGAAAACAAAAGAACTTAGGGACTGTCCACGCAGGGTCCACACTGGGCTCGAATATTGCGGGAGTCAGTGTGAGCAAAAGATGCTGTCAACGCTTTTGAAAAGTTTGTAGTCCAGATGAGGAGACTAGAAAAACAGATCTAGAATCCTTGGCAGAAAGTCATAGCTGTCAAGGACCTTAGAGATCATCCATCTAAACCCCTCACTTATCAGGGAGGAGATGGGACAGTTCAGAGAAACAGTAAATCAAATGGGGTAAAACAGAAACAGTATTTTTTTTTTTAAGTTATTCAAAGCAAACTATATTTTCCAGGCAATAGCAGTTTTTTAAATTAATTTTTGTTGGGGTATAGTTGATTTCCAGTGTTGTGTTAGTTTCTGCTTAGTTAGTTTCTGTGTTAGTTAGTTAGTTAGTTAGTTTCTGTGTTAGTTTCTGCTATGCGGCTAAGTGAATCAGTTGTGCATATACATGCACCTTTAGATTCCTTTCCCATATGGGCCACTCAGAGCGCTGAGTAGAGTTCCCTGTGTCATACAGTCTGCTATTAGCAGTCATCTGTTTTATATAAAGTAGTACGTATGTGTCAATCCCAATCTCCCAACCTATCCTTCCCCCTTTTCCCCTTGCTAACCATAACTTTTTTTCTACATTGGTGACTCTATTTCTGTTTTGTAAATAGGTTCATTGGAGCCATATTTTTAGATTACACATATAATCCATAACATATAATATCTGTCTTTCTCGGCCTGACTTACTTCACTCAGGATAACAATCTCTAAGTTCATCCATATCACTTCAAATGGCATTGTTTTGTTCTTTTTGATGGTTGAGTAATATTCCATCACATATACATACACACACATCTTCTTTATCCATTGCTCTGTCAATGAACATTTAGGTTGCCTGTTTAATTTTATGCTGCAGAATGCAGTGGCCACTGGAGACTAGTCAGAGAGCAAATTGGTCAGAGACATGTACCAGGAGAAAATAAAACTTGATCTAGACCCTGAAGCATGTGCAGAACACATTGATGGATGGGAAGAGAAGGGCCACAGAAAGCAAAGAGAGAAGGCAAACTGGGGCCTGGTGTGTTCCTGAGACTGTGAGGGGAGAGAGCTTAGAGATGGGGAGAAGGGAGGGGAAGCAAGGCAGAAAACTGGCTGGAGCCCCAGAGGAAGTGCACACAAAGCTGGGAGGGTCACATGAAGATCAGGGCTTAGATTCCTGCTAACTGGTGAAGCCCCCATCCAGTAATTTTGTAAACTTCATCCTCACGCCTAACAAGCCGTCTAATGTACCCCCCAGATTGTGTGATCCCAGTTGGTGCTCGGCTTTGTGTGTGGACAGACACACAACTGCAGCAGGGTCCACCTGCCCCTTAGCCTGTGCCTGCAGGAGGATAGGGACACCACCCCTCCTGTTTTCCTGCAGCCCCCCACTCTCCTCCTCTGCCATGAGCGTGCTCTCAGCCCCCAGCCCCATCTGCTAAGTCTCAGACCATGGCTGGTCTGCGAGGCTGAAAAAGCAAAGAACGAAGAAACAACGAAGAGGGAGACCATCTCAGGACAGAAAGAACTAGCAAGGATGGGAAATTCCAGCGAAAAGCTCGCTCCTCAAGACAGCACGTGTGCATGTGTGCTAACTTGATTCAGTCGTGTCCAATTCTTTGTGACCCCATGGACTCTAGCCCACCAGGCTCCTCTGTTGTAGGATTGTCCAGACAAGAATACTAGAATGGGTTGCCATGCTTTCCTCCAGGGGATCTTCCCGGCCCAGGGATCAAACTCTCATCTCGTGTCTCCTACATTGGCAGGCAGGTTCTTCACTACTAGCGCCAAGACAGCACAGAAACGTCAAAAGAAACTGGCTTCTGGAGCAGAATTCTCTGCATCACCTGGGGACCCTGAGGGCATGAAAGCTGGAAAGGGGCCACGTCTGTGACCCGAACATCTCCACCAACCTTTGTTCCTTGTTATGCCTCATTTTACCCATCCAAGCCTAAAAATAAGAGCACTAGCCCCTTCCCTCTTAACAGAGACTGAGATGAGCACAAGGCAAAAGGCAAGGACCCCAAATCCAGTGTTGGGGGTGGGGAGGGGAGGGTATGGTTGTTGCTGCAGCCAATACTAATAATGACACAATGTTGCTGTCACTCTGCCTCCAAACAGAGCCTATCTGCCCTCTCGAGCTGCACTTTGGGCCTCCAGCAGCTCCCATCTGAAGAGGGCACATCCTTCTGGGGGTTCCCTCCACACCCCACTTCCATCTTCCTCTCCTAAAGAAGCGCCCTTCTGCCCTGAACTCCAGGCTCCAGATTCCTAAAAGCCCTGAAACGCCTCCTCCTGCCTGTCTGCATTCTCAGCCCCCAGTCCTATCCGCATTTCCCACTCAAGAGCACCAAGTGAAACTCACCCACCCAGCTAGCAACAGCCTTTCCCAGAAAGAGTCTTCTCCACCCGTTCATCAGCTTCTTCGGTTCCCATCCATCCTGGGAAAGTCAGACTCCACAGGCAAGCCCTCACCTTTCGCTACAGCAAGTCCCTTTCATACGAACCTTCAAGCTGCAAACTTTCAAAGATGCAAATGTGCATTCGCGTGTCCAGTCACGTAAGTTAATCCATGTGTCTGGCACACACTGTCACGTGCGTGCCTCCTCTACAGGTGGCTGTGCTTAGCACAGAGTACAGTAGTATAGTAGGTTTATTTCAAGCCCTGGATATTCGGAAGCAGACGTCAAAGCAGCAGTATACAGCCGACTGTGTTAGTTGGCTACCTAGGCTAACTTTGTTGGACTTTTTGAACAAATTGGAATTGCGTACATGCTCTCGGGATGAAATTTGCTTGTATGTCGGACACGACTGAGCAACTGATCTGATCTGATTTATTTACTATATATCCTGAGAGTCCCTTGGACTGCAAGGAGATCCAACCAGTCCATCCTAAAGGAGATCAGTCCTTTATTGGTAGGACTGTTCATTGGTAGGACTGATGTTGAAGCTGAAACTCCAATACTTTGGCCACCTGATGCGAAGAGCTAATTCATTTGAAAAGACCCTGATGCTGGGAAGATTGAGGGCAGGAGGAGAAGGGAACAACAGAGGATGAGATGGTTGGATGGCACCACCGACTCAATGGGCATGGGTTTGGGTAGACTCTGGGAGTTGGTGATGGACAGGGCGGACTGGCGTGCTGCAGTTCAGGGGGTTGCAAAGAGTCAGACATGACTGAGCGACTGAACTGAACTGAACTGTATATTTACTGTAACTCCCCAGGCCAGGCTGTTCCCAAACTCAAACCCCTGAGTCCCAAAACACACGCAGCACGTCCCAGGGATGCGACACTCCATTAGGTAAGGCTCTTTCCAGGTCTGAGAGCTGAGAGCAAGGGACCCTCACCCCTCTGGCCCCATCCCACACTGGCCTGCTCTTCCAAGACCCTCAAGGTCACCCCCAAGTCTCCCAGAGCTGCCCACTCCCTTCTTGGAGTCCACAGTCTTCCTTTGCTCCTTCCCCCTGCCCCATCTTCAACTCCCTCCTTCACTGAGATTAAGAAGCGTGCCGTGGTCATCCATAAACTACCTGGTGAGAGTGGATGACAAAAGCAAAATATAATTCAGATTAAAGTCACCCTCCAGCTGAAATGATAGTTTATTAACTAAACGGTGATGCTGCCCCCTCCACCTGGCTGGCAACCAGGCCCCTTTGTACTCATCTTTCTCGGGGGTGATTTAGGACCCACCTGGGCCCTGGGAGAAGATCTTCCCATCATCCCCCACCACCCCCACCATCTCTCTGGATCAGGCTGCCGGGCTTGGCGCAGTTGACAAATTCCCCAAGTAATCCCTCAAAAGATTGGAGAAGTGCTCCGAATGCTCCATTAAATTTATTTTCCATGCTTTAAGAGACCCAAAACTATGTCCAATAAATAAGTGTTCCCTGTGATTTACTGAAATGCTCCTCTGATTTAAAGTTATAGGGGGAAAAATATGGAGCCCCGGGGAGCCCAGGACCAGCCGTGCAAGTGAGACCAGATGTGAGATCTCTGCCTGGGGAGGGGAGAGGAGGAGGGGGAACCAGCCCGACGGATGGAGGTTTGAAAGTGACAATGTTTGAACCCCGGTTCTCGGCTTTAACATAAAAGGTCCCCAGTTGAGCATTCTTTCTTACAAAATTTATTGTGGTTGTAGTTAGAAGGGGAACCATCAAAAGAGTAATTCTGGCCCTTGTTTTGCAGAGCTCTTTTGATAAATATGATACTTAGAAATATGCCTCCCGCTAGACAGAAAAGCCATATAGTTAAAATGAAGTAATCTGTCAGTAAAGTCGCTAGAATCAAAGCCAAAATGAAACCTGTAAAAGGAGAAGGGGAAAAAACTCCTCTTAGAAACGCTCCAGTCGAGCAGGGGAGAAGGTGGAGATTAAGAATTGTCCTTTATTCAGATATTTTTATCTACAGAGTTAAAAGCGGAGATTTATTTTTAAAGGGGGCTATTTATGTTCCAATCTTCACCAGATGGGCCTGTGTTCCTGCCTCACTCATGCAGCCCAGGCTCAGCAAAAAACAGCTTCTCTTGGGAGCTGAAACTTACCCAAACGAAGGAGGAATAAAAACTCTGGGAAGCAAACGTAGCCTTTGGAGCTGCTTGGTAAATATTGGATCTGTTTCCTGCAGAGGCCCAGGTGAGCGAAAACCAAGAAACAAACAGGAAGGAGGAGAAACAACCAGTGTTCAGACGAAACTGTATATGAGTATGTATCATACATGTCCTGCGTGTGTGTGTGCACACGTGCGCTGATTCCCAGAGGACCCCGAAAGCTTAGGCTACGAAATGTCCCAGTGGGGCCGTGACATCATCCCTGAGTTGTCCCAAACTGTCCTGCCTGTGGAATCCGCTCCTCCATCTGATAAATCACCTGTTTGGAAAATGCCTTTCTCATGATTAGAGATGAAAATCACAGGGGGAAATTCCCCTGGGGAAAGTAGCCTCCAAAATGTTTCTTAATCTTCCTTCTTTTGTACCTGTACCAAAAGAAACTCAACCCCATGCCCCATGGGCTCTGGGGTGAGCCACTCTGGACTCTCAGGCTTCCCAAGGCTTCCAGAGCAGCCAGGCCATCACAGGGAAAAGCTCTCATCTCTGAGCAGCGTGTTGGGCTGGGCAGCATCCCCACAGTCTCAAGCCTAGGAAAAGCCTCTTTTTCTCGGGTCTGCCTCCCCATTCCTGTTCTCAGGACAGGAGGCAGCCATCTCCAGAGCACCAGACTTTCCATCACTCCCCTGCGAGGATGGGAGGCAGGAAGACTTCCTTGCCAGCGGTCCTGTGTTCCACTTCCACCCCAATGGCAGCACAAAAGATTAAGACCCAGGGTGTATACACACATGTGCATGTGTATATGTGTGCATGCACACTCTCAGTCACTAAGTCATGTCCAACTCTCTGCGACCATATGGACTCTAGCCCCGCCAGGCTCCTCTGTCCATGGGATTTCTCAGGCGAGAATACCACAGTGGGTTGCCATTTCCTTCTCCAGGGGATCTTCCTGACCCAGGGATCGAACCCGTGTCTCTTACATCTCCGCAGGTTTTTACCACTGTACCACCTGGGAAACCCATGTACATATACACACAGCCTCAGACAAGTTACAGTGCTCTCATCTTCCCATGCCCACCACGAGCATTTGTGCTACAGTGAAATGAGCCTAAAATGAACCTGGGGAAGGAGAGGAGGGAGACGAGGCGTCCTGGAAGGGATCGTAGACACCCGATGACTTCAGATCTCACCTGGCTCAGTCATCGGGCGTCTACGCCACCTGAGACCAGCGGCTTCTCCTCCCAGACCTCTGTCTCTTCACCTCTATGGCAAAGCCTTGAACTGCACAAGCTGCTGTCCCCAGACTCCCCAGGACGGCTCCTTTCTCACGGCCCCGAAGGCGCCCTCCTTCCGCAGCACCCGTGCCGGTCTGGGCAGAGCTGGAGGGTGTGGAGTTTGAGCAACACCTGTGTTTACACTGTACAATCTGCAGTTTACTGTCATAAAATCATTTAATACAGTCATAATTTTTTTGGCAAAGGGTTGTGTTTATGGTGAAGCAAGACAGAGAGGGGATGATTGACTACAACTGATTAAAACGATAAATCAAAAACAAAGGAGGGAAGACGCAGAGAGCGCAAAGCCACAGGCAAATCCAATTTAAGTCTCGGGTTCTGGGCCTTTGTAGGAACGAGTCTGTCTGATGAGGAGCCAGCCTTGGAGGTGCCGGCCCCAAGGCTCGGGGTGGGCGTGATGGAGGCGCAGACTCAACAGGGTAGAAAAATAAGGAAACGGTTTTACAAGAACTAGTTTCCTTGGGCCTCCATCTTCAAAAAGGATTTGGGGCAAGGACCTGCGAATAAAGATGTGTTAGGGGGGTGCATGTATGTCTAGGTAGAATAATTTCAGCCAGACCTAGGATTTTCCAGAATCAGAACCATTCACCAAAGCAGTATCTGAAACCCCACCAGCACCGAGTTCAACTTGAAACTGCAAACACTTCTGACCTTGTAAACCTTGTCCTTCAGCAGCTGAGGATGCTCTGCCTACTGGGCACTGTGCCAGGGCAGGAAAGTGACAAAATATTGTTCATTCAATACTTGCTGACCGAGTGTCTACTCTGGTCCAAGTGCTGGACTGGGCCCTGGGGACACAGAGTGGAAAAGAATCCTGACCCCACAGAGCTTCTGCTCTGGTGACATGGAAATGCCCCACGTTCAGAAGACACACGGGCACCTGGTTCTTTATGCTCTAGTGTGATAGATGCTGTAATCCCAGTATATTCAAAGGGTCAGGAACACCAAAGAGGTGACTTCTGAGCTGGATCTTAAAGGATGAGAAGTGTCCTTTCCTAGCCAGAAGATAACTATGCTCCAGGAGAGGGTCCCTGCACCAGCAAAGGCAGAGAATTCTGGAAAGGCCTGCTGAAGATGGGAGAGAATTTCAAAATCTAGGAAGGGCTGGGTATTGAGCCAATGGCCTGGTTGTCAGCTAACGGCTTAGTTACTAAGTGGTGCTCTGAGAGCAAGTCTTCAAATAATAATCAGAGATCAGAGCTTCAAAGGGGAAAATCGCCAAACCGGGAGGCCATGGTGGACTCAGTTAGATGGAGGCAAGGTCAACCTTACTGGGACTTCCTTGGTGGTCCAGTGTCCAAGACTCTGAGCTTCCAATGCATGGGGCCTGGGTTCTATCGCTGGTCAGGGAACAAGATCCTGTGTGCCACGACTAAGATCCAGCACAGCCAAATAAATAAAACGCTCTTTTTAAAAAGGACTAACCTCACTTATTTCCCAATTTTTCTTAGGGCAGTGTGGTAGACATGACTACTGACCCCCAAGGCTCATGTACCCCTTGACACGTAATGTTGTGGTTGCTGGGGAGTGGCTGCCCCGTCTGCAATTTTCAACTCCACACCCTCTCCCTACCCGCTGCATCTAGGTCAGTTCACTGGGACTCTTCTCACCAAGAATGTGAACCAAAGGGCTGCGTCAGGTTCAGGCCAGGAGGTCAAGGCCTTGTGTGTTCCCTGCACGGAGACCCCTCCAGAGCGACTATGGAGACCAGGTGGTGATGATGGTGCCCAATCATCCTCAAGGGCTCAGGGGAGCCAACCAACCAACCAATAAGAAACAGCCCTATCGGATTTTTCATTAGTGGTGAAAGCACTGTTTTTGTGTTAAGCCACCAAAGCTTTAGCAATTAGTCCATCCTGACAGAGGTCACCCTGTTCAGGTGAAGATTCAGTTTTCAGACATCCTTATCATAAACCAGGGCATCACTAATTCAATGGACATGAACTCTGGGGGATGGTAAGGGACAGGGAGGCCTGGTGTGCTGCAGTCCCCCGAGTCACAAAGAGTTGGACACGACTTGGTGATGGAGCAGCAACAACCATAAGCGAGGTTCCCCAGGAGACAGTCTGAGACAAAGCATCACCGCGTATAAAGTTAACTGATGTATTTCCCACTGTCGACAGTGTAAGTGTCTTACCAAGGCCTCCAATATACTCACCGCCTCTTGTTAATCCCTAGGAAGACGATCACAGTGGCATTGAGCGTACCACTGTGTCATCCTATGGAATGCCCAGATGGCCGAGGTCCCGTCAGGCTTTGTTATGACAGAGGGCAGAAGAGCTAAGGTGGCCCTAGGCCAGGACATAAATTTATGCTGTTGTCCCTCTCATGTGAACGTGAAGCGCTTTGATCTCCCTGATAGGTATGGAAAAAATGCACTCCCCAGATCAGCGGCCTGTACCTGGGGCCACACTAATCCGTCTAGCACAGATAATACATCTGACAAAACAATTGCCATCAGGGTTCCTGCCTGACTGAGTTTGTGCTAGTTTACTATCCTCCCCCGAGATCATCTGGTTTTCGTAGAGGCTAAATTAGTGGGTTACATGAGAATATGATCTGGGCAGTCGTCTGAACATCCTTTGGTTCTTTAAAAACAGCCCTGATTTACGACATGTTCTTCCTCAGAGGATGCAATATTGGTTTTTATACTTACTATTTTGGCCAGGAGGTGGGGGAAGACTCAGAAGCCACTTGGCCGTTCTTATTCCAAATATCTCTTACCCCAGACACCGAGGAACCAACCCCGTGGTCCTGCCACCTATGAGATCTATTCCAATTATACATTTAGGGACCAAGGAAATGGCTCCCTGGTGGACCAGAGGACCCAGAGGACCCACTGTGAGCTAGACTTAGCCAGAGGGACCATACTGATGCTTCAGTTTCCTGGGAGTCAACATAGATTCTGTGTCCAACAGTCCTTAATAAGTCTGCGCATTCTCTCTGCCCCAGGGAATGGTTACCCAAGTAAACGGCCATCTGTACCTTTGGGGAAGGACTGAAGAGATCATTGCCACTGTGTACTGGCTATGACATTGCAGGGCCCTCTGCCGTGGAGACCTGATCCCTCTCTTTGTTGAGGTATCCAGGTCTAAACACTGGCTCAGGTGTTTCCAAAGCAAGGCAAGGAATCATGCCTTTGTATTGGGGGCAGCTTCCTGAGCTTCATTTCTCTTGGTTGTGATTCCCATGTTAGCTGCCCGTGAGTCTGTCCTGAGGGTCTATATTCCGTTAACTGTGTTCATGGTTCTCTGTAGTCAGCCCCCGCCCCCCACCACCTCCACCACTCTGTCCCTGCTCCCCCAATAACTGTACTACCTGGATTCTGAAGACTGTAACACCAGCTGGCCCCTTCTATGCGGGGATGCTATCAACCCCATTGGCATAAGGGAGTGAAATTATGTCATCGAATTTCTGACGGTCAGTCCCTAGCCTACGGAGGACAGCCACTGCTGAGATTCTCAACAGCACTCATGACACAGAAATAGTCTTAATCACTTTCATTAATGAGGGTTAGCTAAGTGCCAGTGACAAATAAATGGTAAAGAAGACTTGGTGTATGTATATAATGGAATATTACTCAGCCATGAAAAAGAATGAAATAATGCCATTTACATCAACGTGGATGAACCTGGAGATGATCATACTAAGTGAAGGAAGTCAGACAAAGACAAATACCATATGCTATCGCTTGTATTTATTTACAGAGCAGAAATAGACTCACAGGCATACAAAATAAAAACATGGTTACCAAAGGAGAAAAGGCGGGGAGAAGGATAAATTAGGAGTTTGGGATTAACAGATACACACTACTATATATAAAGGAGATAACCAAAAGACACCTACTGTGTGTAAGCAGAGGGAACTCTATTCAGTACACTATAATAACATATAAGGGAAAGGAATCTGAAAAAGAATATATAAAAATGTATAACTAAATAATTTTGCTGTATACCTGAGACTGCTGCTGCTGCTGCTGCTAAGTCACTTCAGTTGTGTCCGACTCTGTGTGACCCCATAGACGGCAGCCCACCAGGCTCCCCCATCCTTGGGATTCCCCAGGCAAGAACACTGGAGTGGGTTGCCATTTCCTTCTCCAATGCATGAAAGTGAAAAGTGAAAGTGAAGTCGCTCAGTCGTGTCTGACTCTTCGCAACCCCATGGACTGCAGCCTACCAGGCTCCTCCGCCATGGGATTTTCCAGGCAAGAGTACTGGAGTGGGGTGCCATTGCCTTCTCCGATACCTGAAACTAGCCCATTACAAATCAACTGTATTTCGATAAAAATTGAAAACAATGGGGGTGAGGTGGGAGGAAGTCCTGTGTTTTCCTTAGAGAACAGACAGTATGAATTTTCCACCAACTTGACTCTAGTGAGGCCCTTCTTTAAGCCTTTCTACATTCTTCAACTGTCCACCATGGCAGTTCTGGAATTTCTACTTCACTGAGTACCAGCCGACTCTTACTCAGAGCTTCCAGGAGTCTCCCTCACAGCACATGCTAGCACTGACTTCCAGGGTTCTCATTGTGTGGCTGAATCCTAAATAAGAGGAGAATGCTCCCCTAGCAGACAAATAAAAACAAACAAAAAAATCTTCTGGGACTTCCCTGGTGGTCCAGCGGCCAAGACTCCATGCTCCCAGTGCCAGGGGCCCAGGTTCAACCCCCAGTCAGGAAACTAGAGCTCAAATGCTACAACTAAGAGCTCATGTGCTGCAACTAAAAATCGCGCATGCCGCAATGAAGATCAAAGATGCCGAGGGCCACAATCAAGACCTGGTGAGTTTTATTTGCTTCATTCATTTGCTCAGTGGCTGCACTGGGTCGTTGCTGCTTTGCTTGGGCTTTCTCTAGTTGCTGTGAGTGGGGGCATCTCTCCATTGCTTTGCACAGGCTTCTCACTGCCGTAGTTTCTCTTGCTGTGGAGCTTAGGCTCGAGGCGCCCAGGCTTCAGTAGTTGTGGTGCACAAGCTTAGTTGCTCCGTGGCACGTGGGATCTTCCCGGACCAGGATTTGAACCCATGTCCTCTGCATTGGCAGGCAGATTCTTATCCATTGGACCACCAGGGAAGACCTTGATGAAAGCTTTGTATAAAACTTTTGCTCTACACTCCCAAGCTATAGGGTTTGATGCTTGAGGAGGGAGAGACATGTTCAGACTACCTTGACTCACGCAGGCCACTGCCCTCCTGGATACAGTGGTCTAGGAAAGGAGGTGGGGAGACAGAGGGGTGTGTTTCTTTTTCTTCTTTCCATTGCGAGCACAGCTGTTCATGGAAATGATGCTCCGTCACTAGTTCTCAAACTCAAATTATCACCTAAATCATGATTTTAAACCTAAATTTTTCTTTAAAAGCAAGATTTCTCATTTGTTAATCCAATTATTTTTGCAGTGGCCAAATATTGGGTTGGCCAAAAAGTTCATTCAAATGTTTCAAGAAAAACCCTGAATGAAATTTTTGGTCAACCCAATATTTACCAAAACTTTGCAAAGCATTTTTAGACTATGTTCATTGGCCCAATCGCCCATCCAGACATGGAGTAAGACAGGAAATGAGGAGAATTGCTATAGAGAAGAGTCATTGAATGTGTAAGCCACTCATTGATACATATCCCACCCTTCACTCAAACTCAACCACAGAAGGGAGAGGAGGGCATCTCTGGGAAATAGTAAGAGAGGAAGTTGCATTTGTTGAGTATCTTTCATGTAACAGCATCATATGAGGCCCTTTAAAGGAACTATTTCAGTTAAACCTCACAACTCTATATAGAAAGCTTTACCTGGGCTTCTCTGGTGGTCCAGTGGTTACAAATCCACCTGCCAATGCAGGGGACACAAGTTCTATCCCCATTCCAGGAAGATTCTACATGTCTTGGAACAACTAAGCTCATGGGCCACAACTACTGAGCCTACACTCTGGAGCTTGAAAGCTGCAGCAAGAGAAGCCACAGCAACATGAGAAGCCTCTAGAGAGTGCAGCTAGAGAGTAGACCCCGCCTGCTGCAACTAGAGAAAGTCCACAAGCAGTAACTAGGATCCAGCACAGTCAAAAATTAATTAATTAATTCATTCAGAAAAAAAGAAGAAGAAGGCATTACCTTCTGGAGGCAGAGAAAACCAAGGCTCAGAGTGGTTAACGACTTGTCCAAGGTAACACAGCTAGTAAGTGGAAGGGCCTCCACGGAGTGCAGGCCTGCCTTGGTCTGAAGCCCATGCTCTGTTTCCAAGCAAAAGCCCCCCAAGGACGCACACTCCACAGAGATGCTACCACTACCTGGGCTCCCGGAAGCCCACCCTGGACCACCTGGGATGAACTGCTGTCCGCAACAGCTAAGATGCCCCTTTTGGTTTCTTTTTTGCTTTAGAAACAAAATTTCTCACTTGCTATCCAATCATATTTGCAGCCCGAAAAGGTTGAAAGAAAGAAAGTGAAGTTGCTCAGTTGTGTCTGACTCTTTGCGACCCCATGGACTGTAGCCTACCAGGTTCCTCTGTCCATGGGATTTTCCAGGCAAGAATATTGGAGTGGGGTGCCATGTCCTTCTCCAGGAGATTTTCCCAACCCAGGGATTGAACCCGGGTCTCCCAGGTTGTAGGCAGACGCTTTACCGTCTGAACCACCAGGGAAGCTTGAGAGCTCCACAAAAACCCGAGTCCCCTTGATAACTAAAGCATAATTGCCAATGCTTTTCTAATATTACAGACTAGCATAGTCAGGCACTCAGAACTTGAAGCGTCTTAGAATCGTTTTCCATGTGCCAGAAGAGTTTGTTTCTTTCAGAAACATAACTTTTATTATGCTTTCCACAGTCTCCAAACACCCTGTCCTACCTCCTTAAAAAAGAGTGATAAATTGTAATGCATTAATTAATGTTTATTTTACAGTAATGACTCCCAGGGTTCCTGACCTGAATGATCCCAGGCTGTTGTGCTTTGGGAGTTCCTGTATCAGCTTTTTCTGGTTTTTCTGTCTCCTCCCTGAAAGCTGGTCACCTGTCCCTGCTGTCAATGTGATCTCTCTATATCAGCCATTATTTTGCTGTTTCTAAATAGAAGGGGCTGGGGATTTATTTGTTTCCAAATAACCAGGCTTAGTGGAGATGTGTGTTTAAAAAACACACTGCCTAGATTACAAGTGAGGGTCCAGAGGACTCTTCTTCAAGAACTCCATGAAACTTTAGCACATCGATTCATTCAACAATCATTTATCAAGCACTTCTTATGGGCCACTATATGCGGAAAATATGGCAGGAAATAAAATTAACAAAAATCCCTTCTTTTGCGGACTTGACATTCTACTGAGACCAAAGAAAACTGGCAGCATCTATTCTAAACACACAAAGGCCGTTTTTGCTCACCGCCGGGCTCCTTACTGTGTCCACACGGATGGGAACTCACAGTCGTGTTCCCCACATGGGAGGGCTTACCATCCAAGTACACAAGTTCCACAGTGCCGTTATGAGCACAAAGCTAATGCAGAACTGTTAGTTCTCGAATTCCAACACATTGTGGATTAAATGGGCTTTTGTGGGCCAGTCTGGGCACCTCGCCACCATCCGTACCTCTATCTCTATAGGGAAATGCATTCCGGATCCAGGCAGCTGACTTCCTCATGAACTTTTGGAACAGAACTCATTTGTAAGTTTAGGACTGCCTGTACTTCTCTATAAATGTTCCAAATAGCAAGGGCATATCTGATCAAAGGGTTAGAAAGGAGAATATCTGGATGTCACCCAGCACCCCTTTAATGGGCGTGGATGCCTCGGGCAAGACCCTGAATCTCTCTGAACCTTAGTTCAGTCTCTTAAGTATTGGGTGTCATGAAGATTTTATTAAATAGGGATTCTGAGGCTAAAAACAAAAGTCTAAAAAGCACTACCTAGAAGTATCAATACAGGGACTTTCCCGGTAGTCCACTGGTTAGGACTCCATGCTTCCACCACCGGGGGCGCAGGTTCCATCCCTTGGGGGCAGTAAGATACCACGTGCTGTGCAGTGTGACCTCCAAAATTGTTTTAATAAAATAGAAATAACCAATTTACACATTTCTCCGATGAATCGAATGAATGAGAAAATGTCACTTCCATTCCTAACACATCCGGTGTGTATTAGTCGCTCAGTCGTGTCCGACTATTTGCGACCCCATGGACTGTAGCCCACCAGGCTCCTCTGTCCATGAGATTTCCTGGGCAAGAGTACTGGAGTGGGTTGTCATTTCCTTCTCCAGGGGGTCTTCCCCACCCAGGGATCGAGTCCGAGTCTCCTGCATTGCAGGCAGACTCTTTACCAACTGAGCCGCCAGGGAGTGCATACCCGGAGCCTTGCACAAAATGAAGAACATTTCATCAAGAAGTGTTTTCTCTTTTTCCTCTTTCCGTGTCAGCTTCTGACTCAAAGTCCAAACATTTGGGAAAGAAATAAAATGATCGTCCTCACTCCTAGGTCTCAACTGAGCATCCAGACCTCAGCAGGCCCTCAGGAGAAAGCTGTTTACACAAGCCCATCAGGTCAATTACAAGGGCTGGGAATGGCTGGAGACTGCCACACAGCCTGCCCTTGTCCGTCGAAGAGGAAGAAATAAGGTGCTTGAGGAGGAAATCAAACCAAGAACTAGCTTCACAAGTAACCATTCACCCCTTCCCCAGGGCAGGGCCAGCTTTACCTCAACCCGCCTTCTCCTGGCCGCCAGGAAGGGCAGGACTGGTACCAGGTAGGCCTTGATGGGAGGTAGCTGGCCTGTGTATTTCTCCACCAGGCCACTGGATCTCAAGATCACAGTGACATCTTGGGAGGGTCTTTCTCCCACCTCCCTCCTCTTCAGGCCCCCCATTCCTCGCCCAACCCTCTCTTCTCAAAAGAAAAATAGCTTCAAGGGAAAACAAGCCCCAGGTCTCTCTGCATGTAGACAACATTAATGGGAAACTCAGAGAAGAGAGTCCAGGAGACCTGGGAAGCTGTCACCACCTGCGTGAGCAGGGAAGATTTATGTTGAGGACCAGGATGTGGACATACCAATGAGTTATCCTTTTGTGCCAAGGTAAATTGGATGGGGGGGGGGGGGAAACGTGTGTCCGAGAGGCAGAGCCTGGGCTTGGCCACAGTCCTGGCATCTGGCACCTGGGGAAGCGGTCCCACCTCTTATTCTTATAACAGCATGACTATCCAGAGCCGATGACTCTCCCAGACTCTCCTGCATAAGAAGAGCTAACATTCACTGGGCGCTTTTTAAGGACAGCGTCTTTCTTGCATTAACTCATGTGACCCTCCCGAACCCTAGGACTCTGTGACCCTCCCCACTTCAAGGATGAGTAAACTGAGGCACAAAGAGGTTGACTTGTCCAAGATGGCACAGCTAGGAAGTGGCTAAGCCAAGGCATAAACCCAGATGACCTGATTTCAGATTTGTCTCTTCCCCACTAAACCATACTGACTGTAGCCACAGAAAGTGTATAGAAATCCTTGAAGGAATACAATCCCTCTCTCCTTAGAGAAAGACACTTCCAAGCTCCCCCAAGGGACATTTGCCAGCGTTCCAGGACCAACATGGCACGGGCCTTTATAAACAAGAAAAGTGTTCTGTTTGTTGTACAAAAATAACAATACCATCTGTAGGCTCTCAGCAGCCTTTGAGAAAGGTCCGGAAGCAGAGGAACCCAAATGTTCTGGGTGCTTTTGTTTTTAAACTTTCTGGCAATAAAACCTGAAAATGGTGGTGTGTTCAATATTTCCCTCCATCTTTTCTATGTATCTATAAATATCTCAACAGATTCATAGTGATATGCTTTCATATTCTGACTGATTAGCTTAACAATGTTATCTCATGACCATTTTCCTTTCTGGGAAGCAATGAGGTATTGTAATTAAGCCCACAGGCTGGACTCTGGGAAAACTTAGATTCAAATCTCGGCTCTAGCACTCTACAACCTATCCATTCTGGACCTCAGCCCTTTGACTGCCATAATAGCATCTTTAAAAAGCTTCTTTGAAAATTGATAAATAAGGGGGAAATTCAAATGTTTATGTTGCCTTTCCTGTATAAACTCTTAATACTTTTCAGAAGAATTCCAACTAACAGGTGCAGAAGGAAAGATAAAATTTAAAAATCACCAACAGAGGTCTTCTCTGGCATCAGATTCCTCTCTCACTTCAGTCACTTCAATGACCTTTTCTACCTTTTCTGGAGAAAATTCTCTGCTCTTAAAGGGCTGAGAAGTTTGGGTTAGGCCCACTTGGATAAGGTGGCTTGGTGGTAAAGAATCTTCCTGTCAATGCAGGAGACACAGGAAATGAGGGTTCAATCCCTGGTTTGGGTAGATCCTCTGAAGGAAGAAATGGGAACCCACTCCAGTATTCTTTCCTGGAGAATCCCATGGACAGAAGATCCTGGGCTGGTGGGCTACTGTCCATGGGGTTGCAAAGAGTCAGACACAACTGATCCCACATGTGACTGCAAGCGAGATCAAGTACCTGGATGATCTCCCAATCATAAGGTCATCTGATTAGTAAGCTTAATTGCATCTACAAAACCTCTTTTTCTGCATCCCGTAATATAGTCATGGGATAACACCAAGGGGTGAAGGTCACGGGGTCATTTTGGAATTCTGTCTACACCCCCTCCTCCTCACCCACCACCCCTCCCCTCTTTCCTGGACAAGAAGTTTCCCACCTTGGGTTTGGGAAGGTTGTTTGGTTGTTTCTTTGTTTATTTGGAGGATGGCAAGGAATTTAACAATACAGGGGAAATGCTTTATTTTCCTCTATATTTTACATCTTCCTTTTAGTTTTCTTCTACTAGGAAGGGACAGAGGAAAGGAGACATCAAGGGCTGAATGGCTAGTGCAACTTCAAATAAGTTATTTGTCTTCCTCATGCCTCCATCTCTTGGCTGGTCTCCATGAGGAATAAGTTAGGTGATATATAAAGTCCTTAGAACATGCCTGGCACCCAGTTAATCTAAATAAGTGTCAGCTATTAACATCTGTAAAATGTGAATAATTACGGTAAATACTTTATTGGGTTGTTACGGAGATTAAATGAGTTCTTCGGTGTTAAATACCCACTTGAGTCCAGAGCCAGCCATGCAGTACATGTTCAGTAAAAGAGAGTTGTTATGGTGCTGACCCAAGGCCCCAGATGCGGGTGCTGGACCAGAGGAGAGAACCCTAGCACAATCTGAATTCCAGAGTAATTTGCAGCAAACTCATCAAGGGTTCTTGTTAACCTCAAGGTAAAGCCCAAACACTGTAAGGAGTTTCAGAAGGCCCTAGGGCATCTATCTAGCCACCATGGGGCTTCCCGGGTGGCTCAGCAGTAAAGAATCCACCTGCAATGCAGGAGATGCAGGAGACGCTAGTTCGATCCCTGAATCGGGAAGATCCCCTGGAGGAGGGCATGGCAACCCACTCCAGTATTCTTGCCAGAGAATCCCATGGACAGAGGAGCCTGGAGGGCTACAGTCCATGGGGTTGCAAAGAGTCGGACACGACTGAATGATTAAGCACGCACAGAGCATCTAGAACCTCCTCAGCCTCATTTCCACATTCTCTGCTCACTCCCCAGATAGTCTTCTGTAACAGACTGAATGTCTGCTGAATGAGGCGGACACCCCAGCCCACCCACACCTCCCCCCCCTCCCTCAGTCCCCAATCGGCACCTGATTCCTACTCATCGGTTCAATCTCGGGTGGAAAATAACTTCTTTAGGAAACCACCCTGGGCCACCCCTTCACACACACACAGAGGTGTGTCATCCCTCCCTAGGTCTACCTCTAACCTCCTCTATTTCCCCCGCCCCCCACCATCAAAGTGTCTCAAATTGTGATGCAGTGGCCTATTTACTCCTACCCACCCCACCTCCATGCCCTCCATACTCTCTAAGGCCGACCGTGAACATACAGATCCCTGGACATATTTTAGCCCTTCTTTTTGGAAGGAAAAAGGAAACACACTAGATTAAGCTTCAGAAGACAGGGCTGGTCCCAGAATTGACTCTAACAAACTGTATTCTGCGGACAAGTCACTCCCGTTCCTGGGCCTCAGTTTCTGCATCTGGGAACTGGGGATTTGACCTCGTGGCCTTTAATATCCCTTCCAGGAGTGCCATCCTGGGAACCGAATGCCACAGGTCTCTAGCTGGACCTGTAACATGGCTGGGTCTAGAGATGGAGCCCCTTTTCCAGCCTCACCCCTCCTCCTGGACTCTGGGTGACCCTACTCCTGGGATCAACGATGAACACTTGTGCCCTTTCGAGTTCAAGTCCAAGGCCGGCCCTGGTAGGAAGAGTTTTTTTTCCCCCTTTTAACAGCTTTATTGATAATTCCATATATTTCCATACAATTTCCATATAATTCCATATACCATACAGTCACCCAGTGTGTATGTGAATTTTACCCAAAGTGTAAAATTCAATGGTTTTTAGTATATTCAGGGATATGTGCCACCATTAGTCAATTTTAGAACATTATCATCGTCTCAAGAAGAAACTTCATATTGTTTAGCTGTCACCCCAAAGCGGATTCTTATAAGTGCACTCCCTCTGTGTGTGTGTGTGTGTGTGTGTGCATTGTTTGTTTTGATTTGCACATTACAGGAGGAGGGAAAGGCTGATCAGGAGAAGAAATACAGCTTTTCCTATAAATCTCACACATCATTTTTCTTTCTTTTTTTGAATCTTTCTTTCTTTTTGAATCTTTCTTCGTGTTCTTTTTTTTTTTTTTTTTTTGACTCTTTCTTTTTTTACTTTCTGGCCTTACCACGCAGCACATGGGGTCTTAGTCCCCAGGCCAGGGATCAAACCCACACCCCCTGCAGTGGAAGGGTGGAATCTTAACCGCTGCACCTCCAGGGAAGTCCTCATCTTTTTGATCACCCCCGTCCCCCATTTACTTTCTTTTCAAAACTGGGGTCTTTCCTCAGGGCAAGGACATCTGTGTTCTTTCACACAACGCACACAAGATTTTCTCAGGAGCTAGTTTCTTCAAAGATCTGTCCAGCACAAAATGTTTTGAGAAGAACAAACTCTTGACTGTTTCACACTGGGTGCTACACAGGTTACGGGATGGGGTGGAGCTGGAGCAGAAGTGACGTCAGGCAGGCAGAGTTGGAGGGTGCTGGTCTGGGGAGGGAGCTCGAGGGTCAACTCCTGTGCCCCCAAGGGAAGCCCTCCAGCACCACTGCCCAGGAAAATGGAAAGCCTGGTTGTCTCCCATCAGATGTTGGAGGAAGGCTTCAGACGTTGCTAGAGGCCCAGCCACATGGAGATGCCTGAGGGGATCACGAACTTTGGAATCTCAGTGTGAGATGCGCTCACGTGTTAGTTAACAGAGCGCTGCTGTGTCCCTCTCGGGCTCACCTCTCCACCGTACCTAGTGTTAGGAACACAGGCCGACCTTGGAGACATTGGGAGTTCAGCTGCAGACCTCCGCAATAAAGCGAGTATCAGATAAAACCAGTCACCTGAATATTTTAGTTCCCCAGGGCATATAAAAGTTATGTTTATACTACACTATAGTGACCAACCTAGACAGCATGTTCAAAGCAGAGACATTACTTTGCCAACAAAGGTTCGTCTAGTCAAGGCTATGGTTTTTCCTGTGGTCATGTATAGATGTGAGAGTTGGACTGTGAAGAAGGCTGAGCACTGAAGAATTGATGCTTTTGAACTGTGGTGCTGGAGAAGACTCTTGAGAGTCCCTTGGACTGCAAGGAGATCCAACCAGTCCATTCTGAAGGAGATCAGCCCTGGGATTTCTTTGGAAGGAATGATGCTAAAACTGAAACTCCAGTACTTTGGCCACCTCATGCGAAGAGTTGACTCATTGGAAAGGAGTCTGATGCTGGGAGGGACTGGGGGCAGGAGGAGAAGGGGACGACAGAGGATGAGATGGCTGGATGGCATCACTGACTCGATGGACGTGAGTCTGAGTGAACTCCGGGAGTTGGTGATGGACAGGGAGGCCTGGCGTGCTGTGATTCATGGGGTCACAAAGAGTCGGACACGACTGAGCAACTGATCTGATCTGATCTGATCTGATAGTCTAATAAGTGCGCAGGAGCATTCTGGCTAAGAAAACCAGTGCACGAGAAGGACGACATTGAGCGTACATAGGAAGATGGAGGCAGGGGACCAGCTCTCCCGTCAGAAGATAAGACCAAAATATCAAAAGGGGAAAAGCTGGAATAAGCCTCCTGCTATGAGATTGAAACTAGAGATAACCGTGGGAACTCTGGTTATAAACATATATCTAAACATGTATCTTTTAAAGGAGTAAATGTAAATGTATGTCTTTGGTGAGGAAAAAAATGCACATACCTTAAAAATTACTTTACTACTAAAAAAAAACATGCCACCCATCCTCTGAGCCTTCAGCGAATCATAGTAGCAACACCAAGGATCATGGGTCACGGATCCTCATGACAAATATAACACTAATGAGAAAGTTTGAAATATTGTGAGAATTACCAAAATGTGACGCTGAGACATGAAGTGAGTCAATGCCATTGGAAAAATGGTGCCAACAGACTCCCTTAATGCAGGGTCACCCCAAACTTCACAAACGTGTGTTTGTAAAAAACACAGTATCTGCGAAGCACAATGAGCTCAAGTGTAATGAGATGAGGTCAGCCTGTATTCATTGCTTCCACCAACCAGAGAATAATTCTTCCTTTCCGTGACACAGATCACCCAAGTCAAGGTCCAGGGGCTCGTGGGGGCTCCTGGAAATGAAGTCTTTACAGTGCTTCAGCCACTACGCTGTGCTTTCCGGTTGTTGCCTGATCACTTGGTCTAAGAAGCATGGAGTTTGCTGGACTTTTCTGGGTCCACCCCGCTTTACGTGTGTACCCCAACAAGATGGGGTCCCCGGGAACACGGTGTGTACCCTGCACACACAGACTGCCCCATGGTGCTTTGACGCGGATTCAGATGAGGACATGGCACTCAGATCTCAGGGAAGGTATGGGGTCTTGAGGGAGCGTCAGGGTTGCCCAAAGAAATGGAGGTGGGGAGAATGAGGATGGAGACAGCCAACAGGAGAACGGGGAGCTGGAGGGTAGGAAAGAGCAGGAAGGTGCCAGACCTGAGGCGGGCTGAGCGTGAGTCTCCGGAGACACAAGGTTCATGTCCATTTCCCGCCAGGAGCTGACTCTAGCTGCAGATTTCAAAGGGTTCTCAGGAACAAAGGTACTTCCTGCCACAGCTCAGAGCTCTGGAGCTCAACTGGTGTGGGGGCAAGGAAAGAGCCAGGGAGTGGGTATGTGCAGAGCCAGGGAGACAGACTTCCCTGGAAGTCCAATGGTTAGGATACCATGCTTCCACTGTAGATGATGTGGGTTTGATCCCTGGTTGGGGAGTTAAGATACCACCTGCCACCCAGTGCAGCCAAAAGAAAAAAAAAAAAAGCCAGGCAGAGTTTACTTACAGGGAGATGATTGCCATGATGCAGCCAGCATCCTACAGAGAAGGCCCTGGTCCTACCCACCAGCCACCTCCCCTCTCCACCGCCTACCTCCCCAGGATGGGGAGGAGGGTGCAGGGAGGGGTACTTTGGTTACAAGCAGCAGGACTGAGTCTCCAGGAATCTGTGAAAGGTTAGTCCATCACAGGGTTGTACTTTCCCCCATTTTTTCCTTTTCCCACTCTTTTCCCCAAACAGGGCCTGTGAATCCCCGCCTCTGTTACACATATTGGTTCTGACAGCTCAAATTAATATGTCAGATGCTGTGATCCTCGCTGGCGACAGGCCTTTTGACCCTATCAGTGCAATCTGCCTCCCTGATTGAAAATCTCTGCGCCTCAAATTGATTCCGAGTTTTATAAACATCCTGCAGCCATGATCCGAGGAAGCCACCGGTGGAAAACCTGGGGGAGCTTAATTTGCCCTCCCCTGTCTCAACTGCTCTGATCAGCAGGGCAGCGCAGCGGGACTAGCAAAGGGGTTAAAAGGAAGGCCTTAGACTGGCAACCTTGTAAGCTGAGAGTCTCAGGAAAAAGCCCCCTCGACTCCT
>NW_011494677.1:1515456-1538634 GCF_000754665.1 Bison bison bison | reverse complement strand
AGTTAGAATGATCCCATGAGAGGGAACCTGATTAGGCATCAGAAGTCCTGGGTTGTCTAGCTGTGTGACCTTGGAAAAGTTCCTTAGCCTCTCTGAGCTTTGGTTTTCTCTTTATAACATGAAGATCATAATAATCACTCTGTTTAACTCAACAGGATTGCTGTAAGGGTGGTGTGAGATGATGCATCCTGAAGCATTGATGGAATGCAGGGACTTGTGACTGGTTTTTATAATATGCAGGGGAGGTGGATGAAACAAAATTGGCAAAATGCTGATAACTGCAGATGCTGGGAGATGAGTTCATGGGGATTCCCTATGCTCTTCTCTCAAATCTTATGTATATGTGAAATTTTCCAAACCAAATTTTTTTTAAATAAAATGCATTGAGCCAAAAAGTATAAACATTTTAGAAGTATGTGTATGAGTGTGCATATGAGGTATGTGTGTGTGTCTGTCTGTACAGAGAGAAGTCATTTCCCAGTGAACCCTTCCCATCTAACACATTTAGGAGTCCCCAGACCTGTCCATCGGAACAGAGTCTTAACCAAAAAATGCTGATGGAGATAAATTTGGGTCAACATGAAAAGATGTTTGTGATACACTGTTGGTTTTTAAAATAGGTTATCAATGACTTCCCTGGAAGTCCAGTGGTTATGACTACTCGTTTTCACTGCGAAGATCCCAGGTTCAATAGCTGGTCCAGGAACTAAGACCCCACGAACTGCTTGGTGCACTCAAAATAGTTACTTAAAATAACATAGGTTTTCCCCTCCAGGGAAGGGACCAGGGCTTCCCAGGTGATGCTAGTGGCAAAGAATCCACCTGCCAGTGCAGGAGATGTGAGAGACTTGGCTTCAATCCCTGGGTCTTGAAGATCTCCTGGAGGAGGGCATGGCAACCCACTCCAGTATTCTTGCCTGGAGAATCCCATGGACAGAGGAGTCTGGTGGATTACAATCCAAAGGGTCACAAAGAGTCGGACACGACTAAAGCGATTTAGCCCTCATGCAGAGAAGGGACCAATTCCTGAAAATGGATCAGCCATGGGCAGGACAGATCTCTCTGCACAAGGGCTCCCTGTCTTCGAAGACTCTTCCCTACAGAGTCCATCTGACTTCTTCCACATGCACCCAGCGACAACAACTCCTGCCCCCAGCCCCCAGCTCACACTGAGCACTCAGGATGATCTTTCGTCATTTACCTGCCTACTCCTGCAGCCCTCAGAGCTCAGGGCTCCAGGATGCTGCGGAGACCTGGGTCCCAGGCATGCAGCACCACACAGAGCAGCACATCACTGATGCAATCAGCAAGTCCTCTGCTCACAACTGCTCTGCTGCGACCTCCCTCCAGGTTCCAGCACCTTCTGTCCTCTGATGGCTCTCCCTGCCATGCAACCTCTCAGCCCAGCTCCCATAGGCTGCCAGCTCTGTTACAGGAGACCAGCATCTCTACTAAGCCTTGTCAGAGGTTTGGGAGGGTTTCAGGTCCCGTTTTGGCCAAGTATGCTCACATGACCCTGACAGGCGCTCACACACGGGGCAGCCCAGCCTGCCTGCCATCAGTGGGAGAGGAACTTGTCCTCCTCTCAGGGCAGCAGCAGGATCGATTGGACAACCAGGCCCCCTCCCCCGACGTCAGCTGGTCATTTTCTACCCCATGTGAATGATGCCACGGAAGAAACACAGAACTTCCTTCAAACCTGTCCAGGGCTTTAGGCAACTCCCAGGGGTCCTTCATGCCCGCCCCACCACCCCCCACCACAGAGAGAGCACTCTCTCCATCCCATGACTGGCCTGACGCAGCTGTGCTTGGGGGAAGGGGAGCAGGTGGGCAGGAGAAGAGAGATCAGAGGAAGGAGAAGGGGAGACTGCCTCCGGGTAAACCAAGAGACATCAGCCAAGGGCACACCCACAGAAGGGCCCCAACTTTCCACGCCAGAGTCCATCTTGAACCGCAGGGGAAGTTCTGGGCAATCTCAGTTCCTCCTGGTGGAGGCTGTCGGTCAAGAATGTCTTGGGGAGGGAGGGGGCAGGAAAAAAAAGAATGTCATGGCTCAGCATCCTAGCAGACACTCCCTCCCACCGGTCACCTCCCCAGGGCCCTGGAGAAATAATGAATGCAGGCGCCTCCCCCTCCCTTCCTCACCACCCCACTTCCCAAGTTGTCACAGATGAAAATGCTTTCCAGCTGGTCTGCTTGACTGTAAGCAAAACTACTCACTCACTGCAAGTTGTCTCCAAATAGACGCTGACTCATAGACACAGCGTTTGTCTTCAAAGTCTGTCTGTCTCAAGCACTCTGGCTTTGCAGCTCTTCTGAGCTCCCGTCTGGTCCCAGGTATGTGGAATCTATGGAAACATGTGGCCTTGGGCTCAAACCTTAGCTCCCTCATTTACCAGCTGTGTGACCTGGAGCAAGTTAGTTAATCTTTCTTCTGTGCCTTGTGTGTCCTCATCTGTAAAATGGGAATGATAATTGTATTTACCAAATAGGGATGTTCAGGGGACTAGTTTAGTTCATATTTGCAAAGCTCTTAGCACACTGATACATAGTACATGCTCTGTATTAGCTGCCATCACAATCATCACCATTAACATCACTGCCACCATCACCATCATCACCACCACCATCATCACCATCACCACCACTATCACCGTCATCACCATCACCACCATCACCATCACCATCACCATCACCATCACCACCATCACCATCATCACCACCACCATCATAACCACCACCGTCATCACCATCACCATCATCACCACCACCATCATCACCATCACCACCACTATCACCGTCATCACCATCACCACCATCACCATCACCACCACCATCACCATCACCACCATCACCACCATCATCACCATCACCGTCATCACCACCACCATCATCACCATCACCACCACTATCATCGTCATCACCATCACCACCATCACCATCACCATCATCACCATTACCACCATCATCACTATCATCATCATCACTTATCACCATCACCACCATCACCATCACCATCATCACCATTACCACCATCATCACTATCATCATCATCACTTATCACCATCACCATCATCACTACCACCACCATCATCACCATTACCATCATCACTATCATCATCATCACTTATCACCATCACCATCATCACCACCACCACCATCACCACCACCATCACCATCATCACCACCACCATTATCACCATCACCACCACTATCACCGTCATCACCATCACCATCATCACCATCACCATCATCACTTATCACCATCACCATCATCACCATCACCACCATCACCACCACCATCACCATCATCACTACCACCATCATCACCGTTACCACCAACATCATCATCACTATTACTGTTTATTAGGACCCCTTGTTTCTGGCTTCCTGAATATTCATCTCTTTCTTCTCTCCTTCCAAATCAGGCTGCCCCACCTCTTTACTCACCAAGAAGTATGTTCTCAAAGTCCAAATCATTTCTCAAAACAAAAATGACTTTTCTTTCTCAAGCTCTTCTACTTCCTATAGACCAGACTCATTCATTCATGGTGTTTTATGATCCTCAAGACATTGGATTTTCTCCTGCCAAAGCAACAAAATAGCCTTTGTTCATCCATGAGTTTGTATTAATAACTGCTGCCAGTTTCCAGAGCTCTTTTTTACTTACACTCTGCTGTTAATCCTTGACGGAGGCCTGGAAACGATAAGTCAGTCACCCGGGGTCCTCTCCTTTCCTGATTACAGCTTGTAAATGGCAAAGCTGCAGCTGGACTCCTGGCCTATCTGATTCTAAGTTCAGTGTTCTCCAAACCTCACCTGCCTCCAGCGAGATTCAGGAGACTGTGCATCTGAGAACAAACACTGGCCATTGGGAGAAGTCACTTCTAGGTCACCCTTCTTCCTCTCAGGGGTCTCTGGAGCTGCCCATTAGAACAAAGTCTTAAAAAGGGTGCATGTGCTAAGTCGCTTCAGTCACGTTCGACTCTGTGCGACCCTATGGACTGTAGCCTGCCAGGCTCCTCTGTCCATGGGATTCTCCAGGCCAGAACACTAGAGTGGGCGGCCATGCCCTCCTCCAGGGGATCTTTCTGACCCAGGGATTGAACCTGTGTCTTTTACATCTCCTGCATTGGCAGGCAGGTTCTTTACCACTAGTGCAAACTTAACAGGGTGATAGAGATGAATTCTGGAGGAAAGTGAGGCTTGTGGTACGTAGTCAATCTTAAAAATAGATTATAAAATATTATTTACAATGAGATTTCATTTTTGAGAAAATACCCACGTGCTATGCTTAGTTGCTCATCCGTGTCCGACTCTTTGCGACCCATGGACTATAACCTGCCAGGCTCCTCTGTCCATGGGGATTCTCCAGGCAATAATACTGGAGTGGGTTGCCACAGTGCCACTGTGGCTTCTCAGTGCCAAGAATTTGAGAAGCCACAGTGCCCTTCCTGTTACCCCAAACCTTCTCCCTACCTGGGAACCTCCTACCCTCTACCTGGTCTCGGAACTTCCTGGCTGGACCCTCTCCCAGCCAGGTGGCTGCAAAAGAGGCCAGGTGTATTAGCTAGCTAGGGTCGCCATGTCGGCATATCGTAGATGGGTGGGTGGCTTACACAACTCAGATGTGTTGTCGCATAGCTTTGAAGGCTAGAAGCCCAAGGTCAAGTGTGGGGAGGGTTGTTTCTTCTGAGGCCTCTCTCCTTGGTCTGTGTTCTCCCTGCATCTTCACACAATCCTCTCTCTGCACCCATGTCTGAATTTCCTCTTCATATAACAGCACCAGGACTATCGGATGGGAGCCCACCTAATAACTTCATTTTAATGACCTCTTTAAAGACCCCCCTGTCTGCCAATAGAGTCACCTTCTGGGGTACCCAGGGTTAGGACTTCAATATATGAGTTCGAGAAGGGACACCATTTATCCCATAACACCAAGTGAAATCTCTCTAAACTGGAAGTCTCCCCAAACTTCCCCTGTTGACACTTTAGCAGGAACTGATGACCATGATGCTGGTAACCCCTTGAGTCCCAAGGGGAATGAATTGCCAAGAGGCAACCATGTGGGAAACCAGAGTGCAAGCCCTAGGACTGGGGGCAAGGGGGTACAACACGAGGGAGCAGGGAAGATGGGTGCTGAGAGGGCAGGTCCTCTGCAGCCTCCATGTTAAATGAGGAGGCCGGACCAGAACTCTGATAGCCCAGGAGTCCGTGTAAACAGTCGTCCAGCTGACGAGTGGGCAGGGGAATCACAACACATTTTTGTCTGTAAAGAAGGATTATTATAGGGCAAGGCTTTCCTAGAAAGAAAAAAAAGAAAGTTCTGAAACTTTGGGCAAATCTCTTCTTTACCAGGAAGAGAAGGAGTTTAGAGTTCAGGGTACCTAACTTCCCTTCCAGGTCAAATGCTTTCAGATTCTAAGGCAACAATTCTTTTTTTTTTTTGAGGTTTTTTTTTTTTTTAAATTTTTAAAATCTCTTTTAAGTTTTTTACAGATGTATAGAAATATAGATGGTTTGCAATGCTGTGTCAATTATTGCTATACAGCAAAGTAATTCAGTCATACATATATTTTTTTTTATAAAATATTCTTTTCCATTATGGTTTATCATAAGATATTAAATATAGTTCTCTGTGCTATACAGTAGGACCTTGTTGTTTATCCACTCTATATATAAGAGCTGACATCTGATAACCCCAACCTCCCTCCTCTTCCTTCCCTCAATCCCCAGCCCTTGGGAACAACCAGCCTAAGATGATGATTCTTCTTCATGATTTCTCTGGAAATACAATAACATTTTTTCTGGACCCAGCACATTGTAGGTACTCAGATAAATTCAGCTTCCTTCCTCCATCTGTCCCCTTTCATTCCTACAGCTGTTCTCGGCGCCCAGTTCCTCCTCCTGGGTTACATAACAGAAGAGAGAGAAAGCAGGGGGTAGGGGTACAGAAAAAAGCCCCAACAATTTACACTCAAAGAGGCACATCTAAATGAAGGAAAGAAAAATATCCATGCGCGCTGACATAGCTGAACGGCCTGTCAATTCGCAGAGAACCTGGGCGACCCTTCGGAAGGTTGCCAGCACAAGTATAACCGGAAAGGAAACATGTTCCTGACCCCGAGACCCCAGCAAGCACTTCCGTTTCTCACACCCCCGGGGTGAAGGCTCTGCTCCATCATCAGACCCTAAGGAATCTCTGTCACTCAGCCACGGGGGCTGGGCAGGGATCAGGGGCCCAGCCTCTCCCCTGCCCTGCCTCTGGGCTGCCTTGGCCAAGTAGGTCCCAACGGTGACCGGAGACATCCAGTCTCGTCTAGGATTCACGAGCCGATGACTCTCCCGATGTGGGCATCCGGGCTCCTCTCACTCCTTCCCAGCGCCAAGGAGGCTGGGGAGAAAAGGCCCCTCCAAGCTTGCCCGGTGAGCTGGACCTTCTGTCCCCAGGCCAGGCTGAGCCTGCCACACACAACTCACAGCGAGAGATGAGCAGCTCGGAGTTGGGGAGGAGGGGTGCCCAGCAGGACGGTGGGGAGAAGGTGCCCAGCTGCTGCTGCTGGTCTGGGCGCTGAGCAGGGTGAGGAAAGAGACTGACTCCTGGCACCAAGTCCAGAGTCTCCTTCCAGGTGAAGCACACCTCTCTGAGAACGTGATGACAAGGTGGTTTGGTCTTCAAAGCGTTTTTTCCTTACATCATCTAATTTGAGCCCGCCCCCCCCCACTGTAATCTTCTGGGATACTCAGGGCAATTATCATTCCCATTTTACAGATGAGGAAATCAAGAGTGCACCCCACCTGCCACTCTAAGGGGCATTGCTCTCAGCTCCCACGCCCTGAGATTCTGGGTTTGGAAACAAAAACGAATAAGCAGCCCAAAGCCCCGAGCAAATGCATTCCTGGTTCCTGTTCTCAAAGAGTCCATATCCCACCCCATTATCTAGAAAGCCAGTTACGATGTGACAGAAAAAAACAGTGGAGTAAAGTCACTCCTATTCAATGGACACAAGTTTGAGCAAACTCTGGGAGACAGTGAAGGACAGGGAAGCCTGGTGTGCTGCAATCCATGGGGTCCCAAAAACTCAGACACAATTCGGCAGCTGAAGAACAAAAGCCACTTGGGCCCAGGCTGCAAAGCCACTGCCTACTAGCAGGTGACCTAGAAAAAGTCAATATCCTTTCCTAAGTTTCAGTCTCACCCAGGATTACGGGGAAGGAAGGCACAGTGATTTTACGGCAAGATTCTTTCGTGTCAGCCTGACTGGCTTTGAATTGCAGCTGTCGCCGCTAACGTGTGTGACCTCACACAGATCACTTTACCTCTGTGAACTCCAAGTTCCTCAGTGATACGATAAGGACAAACAGTTCATGTCGATTTGCCCTTATCTGTGTCCAGTGCTTTATACAGATAAACTCATCTAATCCTCATGGCAACTCTGATGTCTGTGCCCCCATTTCACAGCTGAGGAGAGCTGGCTGTGAGAGGTGAAGACACTTGCCTGATGTCACACAGCCAGTAAGTGCAGCAAGGAATTCAAACCCAGCCCAGACCCCTGCCCTTCGCCTGCCATGTACATACACAGGCAGACCTTCTCCTGGATGGCCGACACTAGACTGAATAGTAGCTGTTATTGCCATGATGAATGCGCCGTGCTAACTTACAAACCACTTATCTACCTGGTACATGGAATGACTGTCCTGGAGACCCCAGAGGAGGCAGATGGGTTACCCCCAGCTTGGTGGTATCCCCTTGAGCTTAATAACTGGACCTTATGCACCTCTGTCCCACCACCATGACTAGTATTGTGCCACCTTTCCCTCCTCGACCTCCTCAACCACCACCCTCCAGCCATCCGCATCAGACCCCCGCCCCATCCTATTGAAGTCTTAGGCCCAGTGGCAATCTCCCCTGCCCGCCCCAAGTGCCATCATTCAGGGTGCTTCCCCCTCTGCTCAGATGACCTGTTCTCCAACCTGGCCCCTCACCTCCTTGACTCCATCGCATCCACTCTTCTTTAGCTCCTTTTTCTAAGACATCACCCTGAAGTCAAAAACTCACAGAGCATCATCCTTACCACGATCTTTCCAAAGCCTCTGGATCTTTGACCCCACCAGGATTGTCACTCCATTAACACACACACACTATTTTCTCCCTAATCCCCCCTCTGACTTCACGGTCCACTGCAGCCCAGATCCCATGGGCCACTGCTTCAACCTCTCCAGCTGACATGCTTCCCTGGGACATCTTGGCCTTACCCAAGGTCCTCACATCACACACACCTGGCCGAATCCCAAGCTAGAGCACCCAACTGTCTGACCTCACCGTAGTTACACTGGGATCACCGAGCACAGATAAGAGGAAATTCTACAGCATTATAGACTGGCTTTCCATATTGCCCTTTAGGTAAAATCGAAAATCCTTACTGTGGTCTTCAAGGCCTTGTACAATTTGCCACCTACCTCTTCAAGCACATCTCTTTAATCCATGATTATACTTGATAATCCACAATTATCAAGTACCTACTCAGTGCACTTATGGGGCACTGTGCCCCCCTCTGCACCCTCTGTCCAGCCAGGATGAACTGCTTTCGGTTCCTGAATTGTGATCCCTCTCACCCAGGCCCCCCTCTGCTTAGAAGACACCCACCTCTTTCCCCTAAGACACCCTCTCGCTCCCTCTGAGGGTCTCAGCTTCAGGGAGTCTCCTCTGAGCAGCTTTGTAAGCCTCCTAACCTGGAGTTGGTGGCTCTCCCAACGGGCACACAATAGCATCTGTCCATTCCTCAGGATGGCACTTTTTGATAAGATATAATAATTATATGATCTGGACTGCTCACTATGGTATATCCAAGGCTCAATAAACATTTTTTTCAAAGAAGGGAAGGAGACATATATACATATGTACTGTGCTATGCCTAGTCGTTCAGTTGTGTCCGACTCTTTGCCAGGTTCCTCTGTCCATGGGATTCTCCAGGCAAGAATACTGGAGTGGGTTACCATTTCCTTCTCCAGGAGATCTTTCCGACCCAGGGACCGAATCCAGGCCTCCCACATTGCAGACAGATTCTTTACCATCTGAGCCACCAGGGAAGCCCAAGAATACTGGAGTGGGTAGCCTAGCCCTTCTCCAGGGAATCTTCCTGACCCAGGAATTGAACCAGGGTCTCCTGCATTGCAGGCAGATTTTTTACCAGCTGAGCTACCAGGAAAGCCCATATATACATATATATATATGAGACACATATATAGCACATGTATATAATATATCTATATAGCAGGGTTTTTAATTTTTATTTATTTTCTTTTTGGCTGCGCTGGGTCTGCACTGCCACACACGGGCTTTCTCTAGTCACGGCAAGCAGAGGCTACTCTCTAGCTGCAGTGTGCGGGCTTCTCGTGGCGGTGGCTTCTCTTGTGGAGCACAGGGTCTAGGACACAGAGGCTCAGTAGTTGCAGTTCCCAGGCTCTAGAGCACAGTCTCAATATAGTTGCGGCTCATGGGCTTAGTTACTCCGAGGCATGTGGGATCTTCCTGGACCGAGGATCGAACAGGCGTCCCCTGCATTGCAAGGCAGGTGCTTATCCACTGGACCATCAGGGAAGCCCAGCAGGTTTCAATAAATAGCTACAGAAATGAAGACTTTGCTGCAAAATCACTGTGCATGCATCCTGGGTCACCCCATGTGTCACTGGGGTCAGCTCACCAGGTCTAATTTTGGTATTAGCCCAGCTGTCCAATCCTTAGCTCCAGTGTGTGCCTTCCTCTGTAGCCTTTACAAACAAAGTGGGGGGTGAGGGGTGGGAACAATTTCTCTGTCCCTCAGAAGAAGTCCAAAACCTTTCAGGGCCCCTCTGATAAGCGTGTTGAGAAGCTCCACTCCCACCCCACTTGTGTTCCTATGGGGCCTGGATGGTGGGGCTCCCAAGGACAAGAGGCCAGAGGATGGCATGTCTACTCTGACCTTCTCCTTTCCGGAAGGCTAAAGCCCAAGAGAAGCCCCCCAGAGCCCACCTGTCTCACCTCCCTCTCTTTCTCTTCCTGCCCATGAAGTTCTGCTCAGTCTGGCATCCACAGGGACCCCTACTCTCTTCTCACCCACCTCTACTCAGGCTTGATCCCCCCGCCCCACCATGTTGCCATGGCAAAAATGCTAGGCTACGGGTCAGAAGAATGAGTGCACCGAGTGTCGGCCCGGGACCAGCTGCGCGGTTTGGGGCAAGTCACTCAGCAACTCTGATTTCTCTTCTCCTCTGTGAAAAAGGAGATGGTCATCCCTACCTTGCCCAGCTGTGTTGTGGGGGAAATGGAGTTAAGAGCTGCAAGACTCTAGGGAAGGTTTCTGTAGACATTTGACAACACAACCTATAATCCTCTCCATCCTCCCCAGCCCACTTCCTCTGTGAAGTCTCCCCCATGACTGTGGCCCAGCCTCTTCCCTAATCAGCATTGTTGTTCAGGGGATTTTTCTTATATATCAGGATTTGTCGTTTGCTGTTTAGTCACTCAGCCATGTCTGACCCTTTACTACACTATGAACTGTAGCCCACCAGGTTCCTTTGTTGATGGGATTTCCCAGGCAACAATTCTGGAGTAGGTTGCCATTTCCTTCTCCAGGAGATCTTCCCAACCCAGGGATCGAACCTATGTCTCCTTCACTGACAGGTAGATTCTTCACCACTAAGCCACAGGGGAGCCCTTGGAAAGGTATAAATAAGTGTCTCCAATGGAAAAAAAAGAAAAGATGTTTAATTATATGTTATATGTTCCAACAACTAGTGATAACAATGGTACCCACCTTATAAGCCATTATTGTAAGGATTAAATGAATTCATATGTTATGTATATGAATATGAATGTATAAATATAAATATGAGTTAATCCATGTGCATATGAATTAAACAAATTAATATAAGCATTTAAAATAATGCTGGGCACATGAAAAGTCTAAATGAGTATTAGCTATTTTTATCATCGTCATCATCATTATATGCTGATACCCCAGAAACTGGTGACAGCAGCTGCCTCTGGGAAGAGGGAATAGAGTCCTTAGGGGACAGGGAAAGCAGCAATTTGCCTTTTCTGTGCACAGTTCTTTTTAACTTTTAAACCACATGGATGTATATTACCTATGAAAATGAATTGGTTCTAGAGACTTCCGTGGTGGTCCCGTGGTTAGGACTCTGAGCTTCCAATGCAGGGGGTGTGGGATCGATCCCTGGTTGGGGAACTAAGATCCTGCAAGCCACATGGCCAAAAATAAAAACCAAAGTTAAATGAACTGGTCCTAAATTTTTAAAACATTGCAGACAAATGGTAGAGCGAACATACAGAGAGCCCTGAACCAGTGACAGTTGTTTATTTGGTTCTGGGTCATCTGCAACCCGGCTCTGTCACTGAATCCCTGTTCTCCATCACAACCATGTTGGCAATGTTTCCTACTGAGCTGCTGACCCAGGATGGTATTAAGTCACTAAATCATGAAACCTTCACATGAACCCAGGGAGCCTGGGAACATCACTGTCTCCACATTAGAGGTAAGGAAATTGAAGAGTCCAAAGACAAAAAACTAGCCCAGAATCCTACAGATAGTAAGTGACAGAGCCAGGATCCTCCAGGTGTGTCTGCCTTCCAAAACTAGACTCTAGACCCTCTGTTGTTACAGCTCCGGCCCCACCTGCCCCATCCCAATCCCAACCGGCCAGTCTGTGCATGACCTGGCCCCTCAAAACAGGCCAGGGTTCTGCAGAAAACAGCTCCTGTCATCTTTCTTTATATGTTCAAGGCTTTTCCCTCCTTCCTTCCCCAAAATAATAACTATAACTTTCCTCACTGCAGGCAAGAATCGGTACTTGTTAAATATTTGTCAAACTGAATTAAACTTGTCAAAAACATAGTCCTGTTCCAGGCCACGCCATCTTCATCATCATTATGATCATCAGAGATAAATATCACAGGAGGGGTCTACACTCTGCTATGCTCTGGAGGAGATCCATAGATGTAGAAATTCTGACAGATCTAGAAAGAGCTTCTGGATAACACTGTTTGGAAGGAAGAAGGGCTAGGAATGTCCTGAGAAGCTCTGAAAATGTGCTCAGAGCTGTCTTGTCTCCCTTCTCATCCTCAACACACCCAATATACACACACGCGACACACCCTGAGCTCAGATAAGGTGTTTCAGCCACCATTCCATCATGGTAAGGCAGAAGCTGTATTGAGCAATTACAGAGCTGCTACTGCACTGCAATGATCAACTCCAGGAGGAAAGGAGCTTAACTGGGCTATCTCCTTCACCTCCAGGCTCCGGCTGGTACACCTGGCAGACACCTGTCAGCTCCAGAGCCTGCAGGGCCAACAGGCTGCCTTTCAGGTCTGACAACTCCAAGGCCTTGCAACGTGGGGCTGGCCCCAGGGCCAGGCAAGGTGCTTCCACTCAGATGGAGAAGAGATGGGGGTGTGGGTGGCAGTTCTCAGAAGATCCTCCCAAAGACAGCATTCTCCTTCACCATCTGCATCCTTGGAAGAAGCCCACCCTGCTGTGTAAACCAGGCACCTGATGTTTCGGGGCATCTGAAGACAGGAGCTTCCCCAGAAGAGGGAGGCAGCCTTCCAAGTGTTCCGGGTAACAGAATGAGAGACATTATCGTGGATCCAAACAAATATTGCTGCGATTTATGTCAAAAGGTGCTCTGTCTACGTTTTCCTCTAGGAGTTTCACAGTATCCAGTCTTACATTTAGGTCTATAACCCATTTTGATGCGGTGTGCATATACGGTGGAATATTACTCAGCCATAAAAGGAATGAAATGATGCCATTTGCAGCAATACAGATGGAACTAGACCTAAGTCAAAGACAAGTATCGTATCAATTATGTGTGGGATCTAAAAAATGATACAGATGACCTTATTTACAAGGCAGAAATAGACTCACAGACATAGAAAACAAGCTCCCAGGGAGGTAGGGATAAATTCGAAATGTGGGATTAACAGATACGCACTGCAGTATGCAAAGTAGATACACAACGAGGACCTACCGTATAGCCCAGGACACCATAGTCAACATCTTGTAATAATCTATAATGGAAAAATTTTGAAAAGAATTGATGTAGATATACTGATAGATATGTTGACATAGATATGTGTGTGTGTAACTGAATCACTTTGTTGTACACTTGAAACATTGCAAATCAACTACGCTTCAATTGAAAAAACAAGGACCTTCATCGTGAGAACTAGCCTGTGCAGCTAATAAGTTTACAGAACACCTGCTGTCTGCAATCTCATTAGCTATTATTTCACAACAATCCATCATGGTCAACAGGACAAGTGTGATGTCCTTATTTTCAGGTGAGTCACAATGAGATAAAGTGTCCAAGACCACATAATTAGCTACTGACATATATTAGGTCTGTCCATCCAACATTGCCAGTAATGGTGAGACACCACAGGTCTTCTCCCTCTGAACTCAAAGGGCGAAGGGCAGCCTTGAGCTGGCAAAGCCTCAGGGGAGTCAAAGAAGTGTTTCTCAACAGGACCACACACAGACGGCAAGACCACAGGTCCCATTGTGGACTCAGCAGGTGGGGAGGCTAGTAGCCCCGCCCTGACTCTCCTTTATTTCCTGCTCTTCTCTGCGCAAAGGACTGACCAGGCAACTGGTCAACCTCAGCGAACTCTCAAATGCCCATGGAACAAGGAACTGAGTGCAGAGTACAATGCTCCTCCCCATCTCAACTCAGGCTCTACTTGCAGTCTCGGACTCAGGGTTGCAACCTCCTTCTCCCCACAGAGACAGCAGGTGTTCTCCTGGCTTAAGGCACCACCTATCTCCTCTAGACTGAAGCCTTGCACGGCCATCTCTGCCCTCACGTCAGTCTCGGGCCCCATCTCTAAAGCCATTAAGGACGTTTGCATGGGGATGCCTTGCCTTGTGGTAAGCTACAAGCCTGAAACAAAAGGGATTCTGGTATCCTTTTGGGTCTTTCTCTCTTATCATCTCAAAATCCTCTCTAGCCCTTTGAATTTCCAACTACCAAAATTTGCAGCCATCATTTTCTCTCTTTTTTTTTTTTAAGATTTTTTTGATGTGGACCATTTTTAAAGCCTTTACTGAATTTGTTACAATATTGCTTCTGTTTTATGTTTTTGTTTTTTTTTTTTTTTCTGGCTTCAAGACATGTGGTATATTAGCTCACCCACCAGGGGTTTAACCCACACCTCCAGCAAAGTCTAAACCACTGGACCACCAGGGAAGTCTCCATTTTCTCAATGTCAGATCTCATCACATTCTACCAAAGTTTCAAGGTGACCTACACAAAGGGCATCACTGCTCCCTTCATGGGCAAAGACAGAAAAACCAATACATTTGCCACGAGGAGTCCCTACTCCCCTTACCTGTGGCCCTGACTTGAGCTCTATGAGGTTGATGTTATCTCTTTTCCTTGCCACCCTGCACACAGGATATGCCTGGCACACAGTAGGGACTCAGAAACTGTCCCCACACTGACCACTTGGAATTTACAAGTCGTCTTTTTTTTCATTGGAATACAGTTGCTTTACAATGTCGTGTTCATTTCTGCTGTACAATAGGAACTTAGAGTTCTTAGCACTGGTCCATTTCTAGCATTTTTCCAACTATGGGAAAGAAAGCAGGAACAAACAGAAGGGGCAGGGTATTTAGGGACCACTTCCGCTCTGTCTGGCTTCTTTCCATTTTTAAACCTGTCTGACTCCATCCATCTACCCAACCCTACTCTCTGACAGGTCCTGACAAACACGCTCTGAACTCTGGACACATAGATCTTGGCCAGAGCAGCATAATACAGGAAGCAGGGCCCAGCCATGGCTTCCCTGCAAAGTAAGCAACTAAGATGATTTCAGGGGGTAAGAATCACAAGTCTCTGCCTCTGAAAGGCACTGCCTCTCTTCTCACTGGCGCTAGAATCCCTATTGACAGGGAACAAAGCCCGGCTCTGTATAACCAGGGATGAGGCTACAAAAGCAAATACTGAGCTAAATATTGAATTCAATTCATACTAGGGCGTAAAAGACTACCAGCAGATCCTTCCCTGAAAGCAAATTGATAAGGATACCTGAAGAGACAGGTGAAATCTCCTGACAGTGGAAGAGAAGGAGCAACCAGAATCAAGGTCATTAAGAGGCTTCTCCCAGTGAGAAAGAACCAGACTGGGGGTCAGCGACTTGAATCCTAGTCCCACCTCTGCTGACATCAGGAACATGATTCTACCTCTTTCAGCCTCAGTTTACAAGTCTATAAAATGGGCTAATTAAACTAGTCATTCCCTAAGGTCTGGCAAACTGTGATCCAATTATGTCCATTTGGCCACCTGCCTATGTGGGTCTGTATTCTTAACCTAGCACTATATACAGAGCAACTGTTTGTCATGTAGGTACCTGAAAACCCCCATTGTTCAGACCACGAGCTCAACAATGACTCCCAAGTCAATTTAGAGACCAAGGTCATCACAACCTTGAAGAACAAGAAGAGAAACTGAAGACTGATCCCCCCCGTGCTTACAATCCTTTGGAATAACAGGAGCTGAGGCTTAACGAAACACAAAACAAAATGCTGCGATGGCACGTATGAAATTACAGTAATCCCCCAGATTTGTAGAGTGATTTGCTATTAATCACCCTCTTTCATACCCATCATCTGATTTGATCTTCTCTAAATCCGAGTGAAGTAGACAGGGCAAGAACATCACTCCCATTTTATAGACTTAGAAACTGAGTCTCGGAACTTGCCTGGTAGTCCAGTGGCAAAGACTGCACCCTCCCAATGCAGGGGGCGTGGGTTTGATCCCTGATGGGGGAACCGGATCCTGCGTGCTGCAACTAAGACCTGGTGCAACCAAATACGTAAATATTTTTTAATAGTTCTCCATTTTAAATATAGCAGTGTGTGTACATGCCCTTCCCAAAGTCCTAACCAGCCCTTCCCTGCTAGTGTTTAGCACATGGAAGTCTGCTCAATGTTACGTGGCAGCCTGAATGGGAGGCGAGTTTGTGGGTGGAAATGGATACATGTACATGTATGGCTGAGTCCCTTTGCTGTTCACCTGAAACTACAACACTGTGTATCAGCTATACTCCCATACAAAACGTTTTTGGTATAAAAATAAAAAAAAAAAATTTGTTTAATCAAAAAAGAAAAGACTAGAAATTGAGTCTCTGGCAGAGGAATTGCAGCAAGTAAGTGGCAGCCAAGACTCAAACTCCATGAGTCACCCTACTGTGACCTCGAGATCCGAAAGTGAGCTAGAAAAGGGCAGAAGGAGACAAACCCTGGAGAGAAACCCAAGTTACCTGCAAAAGCAATGGGTTCTTAAAAAAAAACCCTCATTTGCTGGAGCCTGAAATCACCCCACCGCCTCCTACTTTTCTCTGCTGCCTGCCTATAGCTGCAGAGGGCTGGGAAAGCTCCCTGTCTCCCCAACCCCGTCCGTCTGTCTGTCCCTCCGTTGGCTGCAGCCAGCAGCAAGGCGATGCGCTGCCATGCTCTGCTTCCCCTCGAGCTCCGCCCAGCCAAGGCCAGGGTCACTCTGCGATCATTACAGAGCAGGAGACTCCTGTCCGTGACTAATCGAGCAGGTAGCACAGAAGTAAGATCAAACCCAACCAGGAAAGGAGGTGGAGGAGAGAGAGAGAAAGCAAAATAAAACAAAGAGAAAGAAAGCAAGCTGCTTTAATAATAGGGTAATTGCCCTGTTTAGGATTACAATCTGCCAGCGTTTCACTAAACTTTATGACACACGATGACAAGTTAATAGGCCAGAAACCTCACCTTGTGCGTAAAACAGAGGCCCTAGCCTCTTTGCATGGGGAGGTCACCCCCCACCGGCTCCCCCACCAAAAAAAAAAAGAAAAAATCCAGCCAGGTTGGGGGGAGGGGCCAAGAAGGTGGAGAAACTGGTTATTTCTGTTGTCAAAGTGGCCCCAGCAATAAATCACCGTGCATAATACTGTCATCCATCAAAGAAGAGCTCTGGCTGCCAAGGCCTTTGAAGCGGCAGCACCTGTAATTCCCCACCTATAAAAGGTAGCTTTGTGCGTCTGTCACGCTGGAAGCTGACAGGCGTGAGACACATGAGGTTCGGGCCTTCCCCGCGCCCATCCCAGCAGCCAGCCCGTGAAGCTCCCCACCTGGCGTGGCCTGGGAGGCAGCCCGTCTCCCCTCACTGGGCCGATGGCCGCCAGGCCTCCAGCTGCCGACAGATTGGGGAGGTGGAGGCGGGGAGAGGCTTCCAGCCTCCTCAGGGACTGAGCAGCGACACCTGCCCGCGTCCCCTCAGCGCCTACCTGCAAGGAGGCAGGCCTGAGTGGGCCTGAGCGGGGAGGCAGCATCTCCAGGGATGCGGACCCTGTCATCAGAGCCGCTCCCGGGAACCTCCCCAGGCAGGGCACCTCCCCAGACGTAACTGGATAAGGCTCTGAGGTGGGGGTGCGGCTGTGGACTCTGAGGGCCTTGGTCCTGTCCAGGAATCTGGGCCCAGGGGAGGAGCAGCTGTTGCTGCTTCTCCGGCCTCAGGGGGAGGGCTGGGTGCACGCCGAGTGAGTCAGCTCTGCCTGCCATATAACCAGGAGCCACAGGCGGAGTGGCCTCAGCAAGTGAACCGTATTTTCCCATAGTTCCCAGGTCTGGAAGTCCAGCACCCCAGGGTCGGCAGGACTGTGCAAGGCCTCTTTTATGGGCTTGTAGATGGCTGTCTTCTCTCTGTGTCTTGCTACGAGTCTGTGCCAAGTGCCCAGACGCCCTCCTCTCACTAGGACCCACCCTAATGACTCTGTGCTAACTTAATGGCCTTTTCAAAGACCTCCGTCTCCAAACACAGTGCATTCTGAGGGACTGCAGGTTGGGACCTCAACATACAAATGTGTATTACACAACCCAGACCATAACGGAGCCCCAGAGCTCGGCCCAGGGGGTACTCACCCTGCTGCCAAGATGGAACTAAGACCCTAAAAGCCACCTGTTCCACTGCAACTGGGATAAATCTGAGTCAAATGAACCCAACCCTCTCATACCCCACGTCACCTGGAGGGGGATCTGTCCCTAAGCTTCCACAGACCCTGCGTGCCCGCGTCCTGTCCAAGAGCCGCCTCGCTTCTGCCTCCCACGGTGAGATTATTTCCATTGTGACCTGGACCAAGATCCCAAGGCGTCTCTACAAAGGGACACGTATTGGGCACATATCAGGTCCGCAGTGCTGCTCTAAGAACCAACACAGCTTCATCTGTAGGACCACCTGTGGGGCAAGTACATCAGGAAACCATGAGGGAGCCCGCCCACAGCCACGGTTCGCCAGGGCCCGGCCTGACCTGAAACCCGAGTCTCTGAGACCCCCCGATCCCCTGACTCCATCCCCTTCACTTCTCAGCCTCCTCTTCGCAAGCCCAGATACTCAACGGTCAGCAGTGTAGCCGCCACCACCCCGGCCTCTGAGAGCCTGCTGAGCGGCTGGGAGTTAAGGACTCGCCTTTAACATTTTATAGGGGATTTAAAGCCATTTTTATCTGTGGGGCCTTTTCCCAAAATCGTGGCCGTATACATTTATGTGTTTTATATAAGCACATCTATGGTTTATCAACAGCGATGCTAGTGTGCATTTGTTTGGTGAGCCAGCTTAGACTTGAGTTCCTGGGAACCCAGGCCAGTCCCCAGGGTCTCTGGGCTGACGGCTTTACTTCTGCCAAGAGTCTCTTCCCTTCTCTGGACTCATTTTCCTGAGGGATAAATGAAAAGGTCGAGCTAAGTTGTTTCTACAACCTCTTTCTCCACTGGCACTTCTGATTCCTAAGAAAACCCTGAAGAAGAAAGAAAATGGTGACTTTAGCCTAAAAGAGTCCTCTGCCCCTTCAAAGAGAGCGAAAGCCTTAGACCCAAAGCTGCCAGTGTCCTGAGGCAAACAGAGGACCATCAAGGCCTCCTACGTACCCAGGCGAGAAAGTTCCACACCCGTGACCACCTGGATGAGAGTCAGTCCGTCCAGGGAGGGGGCAGCAGCCCCTCACCATCCGACAGTGTCTGAGACCCTCCAGCTTCATTTCATCTCCTCCAACCTCAAATTTCTCGTGGGTGTCACAGGTTCAATCCCTGGGTCAGGAAGATCCCCTAGAGAGGGATATGGCAACCCACTTCAGTATTCTTGCCTGGAAAAATCCCATGGACAGAGGAGCCTGGTGAGTTACAGTCTGTGGGGTCTCAAAGAGTCCGACACGGAGTGACTTAGCACGTCAGCCCCCGAGGCGCCTACAAAACCCACAGTCACAGCCTCCATGAACGCCAGAGAAGGGTGAGGCAGGGTTTCCCAGAGCTGAGGGGCCCTTTCTCAAGGTTTTGAATCCTGACCACGATTCCTGAGGCCTCGACGCTCTGCTCCTGACAGAGAACCGAGGGCACGGTTTCGTGGTCTGGTTTCCTGAGGAGCCCAACTCGGGGGACTGTGTGTGAGTGAGCGTGTCCTCCTCCTGGGCCTCTTCTGTAAAGTGAGGGCTTTGGGCTCCAGAGCTCTGTCTCCCTCTCCCCCATCTGCCTGCCTGTGGAGGCACCCTCAGGCATCTCACAGCCGCCCTGGTGAAGACACACAACACCCCCCGCATGTGCACACTCAGACACTCAGGGGCCAGCCGCCTCGCCCCTCGCCCTCACGCACCCCATCTCCAGAGCAGCTCCCGGGAAAGGAAGGGCCCGGCAGAGGCTCCGCCGAGGACAGCTTCTTGGCAGAGCCGGCAGTGGGCGGAGTGGAGCGAATTTTTTCCTTTGAGGCCCAGAGGGCCGTCAACCCTCCTCAGCTGCCCTGGGGCCTGACAGCCACCAAGATTTAAGACCTGGACAGCTTTGATCTGGGCCTCTGATAAACATCAGGAACAGCCCGGCTCTAACCCCACCCCCCACCCCTACCAAGGAGCTTTATGGATGGGAATAAAACAGCCCCCAGAGGGGGTGGCTAGGGCAGGCCGGGCCTTGCAGTCCCCTCATCAAGCACAGCCTCTGGCCGGGGTTAGCCCCTGCCATCTGGGGAGAGGACGCAGGCGCCGGGCCGCAGACCACCAGGGACACTCCAGAGGGCCGTGGAGTTCCGATCAAAAGTGAACCCGGGAAGAGAGGACGCACTGGCCCAGCCCAGGCCCCTGAAATCCCCTCACAGATGCTCACCTGTTCTTCCAAACATGTTACCCACAGTTTCTCTAAACAGAGACCAGGGAGCACGCCAGAGAGCACGAGCTGAGAAAAGCACTCTCCACCCACCGGGCCCGTGGGCCCCGGTCTTGTTGGTGACACTGTTGTTCTTAGCGACGATGCAGGTGGCAAAGCCCTGGATTAGATGCCATCCCTGCCTCCTTGCAGAGAGGACAGAGGCAGGACAACAGCCAGGTGACCACAGAACCCTCGTGGCCCTCAGTTGGGCCCCCTAGGAGGGTGGGGAATCGTGCAGCCTCATAGAACAGCTCCAGCTTCGCCCAGTGGGAAGATTTCCCCAACACAGGCCCACGTACAAGGCAAAGGAGACGCCCAAGAGTGTCATCTGGACATTTCCTCAGATTGGTGGCTCAAGTTTTCATCTTCAGCCATTTCCCTAAAACTGCTCCCCTTGGGAATTCAGAATCAGCCGGCGTGGAGAGCAAGAAGGCCCTTCATAAAGCCAGCCGAACAGGCAGCGGCTCTGCCCTCAGAATCCTCAGTCCCTCTGGCTTCACCCCTAACCAGCTGCGAGACCTCCAGCAAGTCACTGAACTCCTCTCGTCATCAGCAGCCTTGCCCCCAAGATGGGAATATTATAAATGTTAAACCTAACACGCGGGACACCATCACCAATTCTAGAACTCGATAGCTCTAAATGTGAGAACTTGCTATTGTTATTCTCAATGTGTGAACCTGTTGGTCTGGCTACCTGGAACAATATCAGGAGACAAGCATCTTAAGAGACACGCCCCAGAAACTGACAGCCATTCGGGGCCCCAGCAAGCCCGTCTCCGGCCATGCAAGCAGGAATAGATACGTGTGCCCCAAGCCCCAAACTGGGCCTAATGACCCTGGCCTGTCTCGCAGGGTCATCTTGAGAAATAGCTGATGTCAGAGCCTGAGCCGGAGCAGCTGTTCCCCATTTGCACTCAACAAGAGGCAAGGGCCTTGAGTTACAGCGTGAGGGATTAAGGTTCAACATTAAGAACTGCTTCCTGGCGAGGATGGTTGGGAAACACGGCTGTATGTCTCAGGGCCTGCCATAGATATGCCTCCTTGAAAGGAGGCTTGAAAGAAGGAAGGCAAGAGATCCAGGTCAACTGGTCCATTCTGCTGAAGTCAAGGGCTTGGACTCTACACCCACCCGGCAAGGCCCCGCTGGACACAGGATGACCTTGATGGCTCCTCATAACCAGAAATGTTGATCCTGAACATCTCCCCACACCCTGCATGATGAGAAGAGAATCCGGAGGCATCTCGGGACTAATCTTCGGGGCCTACTTTCCAGCTTCCACTAGCAGAGGAGGAGAAGGGACTTCCCTGGCCATCCCAGGGTTAGGACTTCACCTTCCAAAGCAGTTGATGCAGGCTCATTCCCTGGTTGGGAAGCTAAGGTCCCACATGTCTTGTGGCCAAAAAACCGAAACATAAAACAGAAGCAATATTATCACAAAGTAAATAAAGACTTTTAAAATGGTCCACATCTGAAAAAAGAAAAAAATCTTAAAAAGCAACAACAACAAAAGGAGGAGATTGATTGATTTCTAAATGCCCCAGAGACCAAGACAGAAACTTATCAACCAAAGCCAAGAGAAAGCCCTGCTCTCCCAGGAACAGAGAAATCGTAAGATCATAACCTTTTATTGCCAGAGGGAACCATCCACCCGTCTCATAGATGGGGAGACTGAGGCCCACCTAAGACATGAGCAGTTACTTTGAATCAGAGCTGGGATGGGAAAACCCCAGTAAGGAGTTTGGCTTTACCACTAATCAGCTGTGTGACCTCCGGCAAGTCAGGTAACTTCTCTGGTCCTCAACAGCCTCGTCTCCAAAATGGGAATTTTATGAACACTAAACCTAAATCGTGGGGTATCATCACTAATTCTAGAACTCGAAAGATCTAAACATTAGACCATGCTATAGTCATACTCAGTTTGTAAGCCCTTCTGTTAGTCTAGCTGCCTTGAACAAAGACCTCCAACTTGGAAGTAATTCTGAATGTTCAGATGAGCAGAAAAAGAAGATGTTTGGTCTCTAAGACCTGGGAAGGTATGTAATTAACCTTAGATATCCTCCCATTCTGCAGGTGAGGAGATGGAGGGGTGTCCTCGGGCACTCAGGAACATGGGAAGGAATGCTAAGAAGCAGCCCTATGCTACCCCAGTTCCAAGGAAGGGGGGTCCAGCCCACTCCCTGGTCCTGGGGGGTTTCAACACATTATTAACTTGAAATCCCAGATTGTTCCTTAGCAGTCCTAACTCCTTCCATAGCGCCCAGCTACCTGATCCTGGGGTTGGTACCCAGAGGGTCCTTCAAAGCCTGACTAACTTGATGATCATGACGTGGGGTATCGCAGGCCCCAGAGTTGGCAGAGGGATGGTCCAAGGGCCTGGCTTTCCCAGCCTTCTCTCTGAAGCCCTCCTGCCCCTTCCCTTCTCCAGCCCCTACCCCACACACTCCTCCTCCTGCTCTGAGGTCAATCCCCACCCAAGACAAGGGCAACCCAACCAAAAGGCATTCAAAGACACTCAGTGTGCATCTCTTGTTTGCAAGTCTCTACAGGAGCAAATACGGTCTGATTTGATTCCCGCCGCCCCATCCAACCATCATACCAAGGAGTTATCATTACCCATCTTTCAAGAGAAGGAAACCAAGGGTCAGAGAAGTTGGCCATGCTGTCCCGGTCACACAAAGAGCAAAAGTGGCAGGTCTGGGGATCAAAGCCCAGTCTCTGTGTTCCGAAGCCGGCCCTCCTTTCCTGGGCAGCTGACCCAGCCCAGCCCTGGGGCTCCACACCAAGCCCTCTTCCTGAATGCTCCCGACACCACTTGCCAGTTCTGACATCACAGTCTTCATCTTGTCCCCCGGCCCGAGTCTCCTTCTCAGTGAAGTCCCCTGGGATTGGCAGCGCCCCCTCCCTGTTCTTGGGTCCTAGAACAGATGTCCTTCAAGCCCCTTGCCTACCTGGGCTTCCAAG
>NW_011494677.1:1497646-1515356 GCF_000754665.1 Bison bison bison | reverse complement strand
TTCTCTGCCTCCAAGAGCCTCCTGCTTTGGGGCAGGGGCCATCTCCTCTCTGTTACCTGGGTGACCACCCCGTCTGTCACGCCATCCTACAGGTTAAAAGACATGCCTGCAGAAAAGGACTCCTCACAGAGCCTGCTGCTGGACTTTGCCAGATGCTCCTAGCCATTCCTGGACTCGGATACCACAACCTGGGCTCCTGGAAACACTCCAGAGGGAACCACAGCAGCAGAGCAGGCAAGGGAACAGACTCTGGAGTTGGACTGACTAGTCAGAAACTCCTGGGCCAGCTTCTTATCTATGCCTCAGTTTCCTCATCATAAAATGGAAATATGAGGCCCTACCTCATGTCCAGGCGAGAGCGAGTCGCTCAGTCCTGCCCAACCCTTTGCAACCCCATGGACTGTAGCCCACCAGGCTCCTCTGTCCATGGGATTCTCCAGGCAAGACTACTGGAGTGAGTTGCCATTCCCTTCTCCAGGGGATCTTCCTGACCCAGGAATTGAACCCAGGATCTCTCGTGTCTCCTGCATTGGCAGGCAGGTTCTTTATCACAAGCACCGCCTGGAAAGTCCAGTTTCCTCATCTATAAAATGGAAATACGAGGACCTACCTCGTGGACCACATTAATTAAGGGAGTTAATACATGTACAAGATTAAAACAGAGCCTGATGTGTGGTTAATACAACATACATGTAATTAAGTGAAAGTAAAAGCTTATCCCCTTCAGTTTTAAAATCACAGACCAGGAATCCAGTCCCAGGCATAGAGAATCTCAAGGTTGGAAAGAGCCATCTCCCTCCCAGCACGAATCCTTTCAACCACGGCCCCTGAGGGTGAGCAGCAGGTTCTGGAATACCTCTAAAAACAGGGAGGTATGACCTCACAGAAGCCTATCCCAGTGTTAGGCCATTTTTTAAAAATTGAAATATAGTTGACTTACAACATTTTATGTATACAGCAAAGTGATTCGGTTATACGTATGTACATGTATTCTTTTTCAGATTCTTTTCCATGATAGGTTATTATAAGATTTTGAATGTAGTTCCCTGTGCTATACACTCGATCCTGTTGCTTATCTATTTCATATACAAAGGATTTCAGTCCTGAATATTCATTGGAAGGACTGATGCTGAATTTGAAACTCCAATACTTTGGCCACCTGATGGGAAGAACTGACTCATTGGAAAAGACCCTGATGCTGGGAAAGATTGAGGGCAGGAGGAGAAAGAGACGACAGAGGATGAGATGGTTGGATGGCATCACTGATTCAATGGACATGAGTTTGAGTAAACTCCGGGAGTTGGTGATGGACAGGGAGGCCTAGCATGCTGCAGTTCATGGGGTCGCAAAGAGTCAGACACGACTGAGCGACTGAACTGAACCGAGTGCATCTGTACATTTTGTTCTGTTTTGTTTTTACCTTGAGTTAGAAGCCGTCTCCCTGGAGGGTGCACTCCCCCAGTCTGAGCCCTGAGCCTGCTCCCACCCACATGACAGTCAGCGTTCCCTCCTCACCCCTGCCCCGGGCACCCGCAGCTGTGCACCGTGATTTACGGCCAGTTTCCATGCTGGCAAGCAATGCAAACCAGCCTGGCACATTCCTGCCTGCTTCCCTCACCTTTCCTCCTGAAGCCCCCAGGCCGGCATTCCAGCACACACGCTCGTGCTCACAGTTCCGAGGACGGCTCAGTTGGGCCAGCCGTGTCCAGAGGCAGTGGACAGGGCCCAGGGACACACCAGAGAGTGGGCTCTGAGCAAAGCCTTCAAGCCCAGGTCTAAAGACACAGAAGGAAGAGGCTCCTCGCATAGGCAGAATCAACAGGTGGGGGGACCCTAGGAGGCACCAGGATGACTCTTGCCTTTTTTAAAGTCTTGTGCTTTGGTGTTAGAGAGGGTTTCCCAGGTAGCTCAGCGGTAAAGAATCCGGCTGCCAATGCAGGAGATGCAGGTTCAATTCGTGGGTCAGAAAGATCCCCTGGAGGAGGGCATGACAACCTGCTCCAGTATTCTTGCCTGGAGAATCCCATGGACAGAGGAGCCTGGCGGGCTACAGTCATGGGGTCACAAAGAGTCAGACACGACTGAGCAACTGAGTGCACGTGCACACTTTGGGGTTAAGCTTGGCGTTCTTCCTCTTAACCTTTATTCAGTGCAAAAGCTGATGATAAGGATGTTGCCTAAAGCCTGTGATCCTTTGATGAGGCTGAAACTGACATTTATGTTGAGTAAATGACAGGACAAAGTGCCCAGGAAGAGAGAATATTCTGGAAAATGGAGGAAAAAGAAAAACCCCTTCACCTCTCAGGTTGCCTGGAATGATTGAAAAGGTGAAGATAAATAATGTTTGTTTTTGAGCCTACCACATGCTAGGCATTGACCTAAATGAACATATTTAATCTCGATAATAACACTGTGAGGTAGACACCATCTCCATCTACAAATAAGGAGATCAAGACTCAGAGAAGTCAAGCAGACTTCAGAAAGTCACACAGCTCACAAGCAGTTGAGTCAGAGCTCAAACTCAGGTCTGGCTCCAGGTTAAGCCCTTTCCATTTTCCACTATGGGGCGAGACCCCACAGCCTCCTTGGTGTCACTCAAGCCCTAAGAGCTGGACAAAGTCTCTCTCTCTCTCTCTCTCTCTCTCTCTTTCACACACACACACACACATGCACACATACAAATATGTCCCCTAAGCTTAGCCCTAGGCTCACAGGGCAAGAGTAACTCCCAGGCCTCTGGCTGGCACTTCTCTGATCTGGGAAAAAACAGGAGAGTATTAAATATTAATACGTAAGCATCTTTACTGGGGCTTCCCCGGAGATTCAGCAGTAAAGAATCTGCCTGCAATGCAGGAGACGCGGGTTCAGTCCCTGAGTGGGGAAGATCTCCTGGAGGAGGGCATGGCAACCTACTCCAGTATTCTTGCCTGGAGAATCCCAAGACAGAGGAGTCTGGAGGGCTACAGTCCATGGGGTCGAAAAGAGTCAGGCATGACTGAAGTGACTGAGCACACACACATGCATGCATCCTTATTACACACACACACACACACACACACACGCAGAAAGAGAGTAGAAAGAAATACAGGACGGTAAGAGTAGCCATTTTACATAGCAGGCTGACGGGTTAGTTAGTTCTTTTTCACACAGGTGTACATGTAAATTTCTTACACTCTGTGTTCATTATTTCCATAATCAAAGGAAAATTCACGATGCCTCCTAACACGCATGGAGATATGGGCAGCCCTCCCCGAAGGTGTGCCGTATGCAGGACTAGCCTCCCAGGCACTGTCTGTGGCTCACACACGGGTGTGCAGACAACCAGCCTCTACCAGCCTCCAGCTGCAGGTTGAGGCTGCCCACCGCCCAAGGCCAGCCCAGCTCCACTCGGAGCCTGGTGGTAGATGTCTGAAGTCTAATTCTCAACAGGAATACCTGATCTCACTAAGGGGTCTTGGCTTCCTGCGGAGCAGCCCATAATACAAGTCCAACAGGAAGTAACAGCAACATAATAGAGGCTGAAAGGGAGCAATCCCCCTATAGCCCCTGTGGTAGGTGGCAGTGGGGTCTCCCGATGGGCTCTAAGGGTCTTGCCAACCTCCTGTACTTTGCCTGCAGGCAGAGCCCCAGGCCTGGGGCCACATCCCAGCTTCCCTGCCATCTGGGTGGAGCCAAAGGTAGGTCCTGGAGAAGATGGCTGGGAAGAAGGAAGCCAGCTCTCCTTCCAACTCTGTCCCCCAAGTTGGAGTTCAGAGGACACAGTCTACAATAGGGACTCCAAAAGGCCCGAAGACCCCCGCCCAAGCAGTCAGCAGCTTGGGTGGGCTCCGCTGATGGTGTGAGCTGGGAGGCACCCTCTGTACTCCCAGGGAAGCAAACTGAGCTCCCTCAAAACATGCTGGTAGGAAGGCGCTAAGGAAACGGGGCAGGGGAACCCCAGGAAAAAGTGTCTGCCTGGCAGGGGCTTCTCCAGAACACAGGGGCCCCAGCTGCGCTTGGAGGGACCCCTTCTGGTTTCTGGAAAAAGCCGCAGTAGCTGGAAGAACCAGCACACCCCAGTTCACATCCAGACTCTGTTACTAGTTTTAAACGGTTACCACATTTTAAAGACCTAAATGTTAAGACCGGATACTATAAAACTCCTAGAGGAACACAGAGGCGGAACACTCTTTGACATAAATCGCAGCAATATTTTTTTGGCTTCATCTCCTAAAGCAAAGGAAATAAAAAGCAAAAATAAACAAATGGGACCTAATTAAACTTCGAAGCTTTTGCACAGTAAAGGGAACCATTGACAAAAATAAAAGACAAGTTACTGAATGGGAGAAAATGTTGGCAAATGATATGACCAATAAGGGATTAACATCCAACATATATAAACAGCTCACACAACTCAACATTAAAAAAAAAAACAGATTAAAAAATGGGCAGAAAAACTGAATAGCCATTTTTCCAAAAAGGAAATGCAGATGGCCAATGGGCACACGAAAAGATGCTCAACATCACTAGTGATCAGGGAAATGCAAACCAAAAGCATGATGAGATGTCATCTCACACCTGTCAGAATGGCTATTATCAAAAAGAACACAAAAAACAAACATTGGCGAACATGTAGAGAAAAGGGAACTCTTGTACCCTGTTAATGGGAATGTAAATTGGTACAGCCACTATGGAAAACAGTATGGCGATTCCTCTAAAAACTACATTTATTTTTATTTTTATTCTTTTGGCCGCATCACACTGCTAGCAGGCTCTTAGTTCCCCAACCAGGGATCGAACCCACACCCTCAGCCTTAAAAGCGCAGAGTCCTAACCACTGGACCACCAGGGAATTCCCCCAAAACTAAAAATAGAGCTACCATATGATGCAGAAATTCTACTCCTGGGTACGTGTTCAAAAGAAAACAAAAATACTACTTCAAAAAGTAACAAGCACCCCAATAGTCACAGCATCATTGTTTACTAGCCAAGATATGGAAGCAACATAAGTGTCCATCAACAGATGAATGAATAAAAAAGATGTGTTATATATGTATATATGCCGTGTGAGCTTAGCCGCTCAGTCATGCCCAATTCTTTGTGAGCCCATGGGGTGTAGCCTGCCAGGCTTCTCTGTCCATGGAACTCTCCAGGCAAGAATACTGGAGTGGGTTGCCATGCCCTCCTCCAGGGGGTCTTCCCAACCCAGGGATCAAACCCAGATCTCCCGCATTGCAGGTGAATTCTTAACCATCTGAGCCACCAGGGAAGTCCATCTATGTATACGTATTTTCAATGTGTGTACAATTTATATATGTGTGTGTACAATTATTTATATAATGAAATACTACTCGGTCATAAAAAAGAATGGAGTTTTGCCTTTTTTCAGCAATGTGGATGGATAAGTCAGATAAAGAATGACAAATGATACCACTTATATGTGGAACCTCAAAAGTACAATGGACTAGTGAATGTAACAAAAAGAAGCAGACTCACAGATATAGGAAACCAACTCAGGGCTACACTGAAGAGAGGAGAGGGGGGAGGGGCAACATAGGGGCAGGAGAGTGGGCAGGACAAGCTGTTAGGTATAAAAGAAGCTGCGAGGGGATATTATACAACAGGAGGCATATAGCCAATATTTTATATTAACTATAAATGGAACATAACTTTTAAAAATTGTGACTCACTATATTGTACGCTTGTAACATATAACACTGTACAACTACATTTCAATCAATATAAATACATAAAAAATTTTTAATTAAAAAATTAAATGGTTATCATGGCATATCTTAAACTTGTACAGTGCTATATGTCAATTATGTCTCCATAAAACTGGGAGGGAAAGAATAGTTACAATGGCATTACACTCACAGGGCTATAGGGAGACTTCAGATCATCAATGGGGGCCACTGTGCCCAACACACATAACCACATGGCAAAGGGCCGTCTCTATGGGAGTCTGTTGCTAAGGAACGCTGTCTAGGTGATGTTCCAAAGACCAAAGGATGCACACACACACCTCGCACACACATAGGTGCCAGTAGTCACATCTATGCAGACATAAATCTAGATATAACCACTGAAACTCACAAATGCTTGCACAACCTGTTTTACTCATGAACATTCTTGTAGTTCCATTTAATTAACAATCATAACTGAGAACAGTTTGTAAATTATAAAGTGTTCCCTGCCTGAATCTTATCTCATTTGCTTATCAAAAATGATGGTGAGAGCTACCTGTTACCACCCAGTTTCCACAGATGATAAAACTGAGCTAAGGTTGTCCCAAAGACACACAGCAAATAGCAGCTTTGGACTTAAACCCGGTTCCAAGCCCACCGCTCTTTCCCTCTGCCACACACGCTTCCGTGACACATACACACCCTTATCTCCTGATCGGTAAACTGATGTTTGTAAGCTACCGAAAAGGAGGCTTGGAATCAACTGGTTAGTGAGAGTCAAATAGGATGGAGAAGCTGAAAGTCAAATAGAGGCGGCTCCCTCTGCCATCAAAACAACCACACACAGCCACTCAATTTACCCTTCTTACTTCCCAGCCTGTATCTGGGATATTCTTTCCTCCCAGGACACCATCCCCAGTCTCTCCCTAATTAAAATCAAAGCCCAGCTCAAGTCCCACCTCCGCTGAGGAGCTCCCCTCCCCGCAGCAGCCCCGCCCAACACACACACACACACACAATCTTTCTCCTCTGTCTCATGTCCATCAAAGAGTCGGGTTGCACCTGAGGTTCACAGTTGTTCTCTGTGTTACAAGTATGAGCACAAGGTCTCTGTGCTCAGCCACTCATGGGTTTGAGTGAATCCTGTCTCCACCTTCCTAGCTCTGTGACACTGGAGAGGTTGCTTACCATCTCTGGGTCTCATTCTCCTTGCTATCAAAGAGGGATAATGACAAGACAAACCTCCTACTTACAGGAGCTAAATGAAAACACGTGCCTGACACCCAGCCGAAGCCCAGTAAACGTGACCTAGGAGCACAGTTTGATCTTTCCAGCAAATGGCAGCTCATGAAGTTCTGGACGTATTCCTTTTGGGACCCACGTAAAGTGTCCAGCACAGGGCTGGGGACAACCATGTCATCCTCTGGCTAGTAAAGAGTGCCAGCTCAGCTACCAGCCATCTGTGGACACTCACCTGTCTAGCCTCAGTTCTCTGATCTGTGGGGCTCAGCGTCTTTCCTGACCCAGGGCACAGAGGGGGTGACAAGCTACACTCTCAACAGCACAGATGGTCCCCAACGTATGACGGTTCAACATACGATTTTTCAACTTTACGATGGTGTGAAAGCGAGACGCGTTTGGTAGGAGCCGTACTTCCAGTTTTGCATTTTGAGCTTGTCCCAGGCCTGCGATCTGGGCACGATGCTCTTGTGGTGCTGGGCAGGGCACGCAGCCACAGCTCCCCACCAGCCCCGCCATCACAGGGGAGACAGTTGATGTGATCACCGCCGCACCCAGACATCCGTTGGCTGTTCTCCATCTTCAGTACAGTGTTCCATCAATCACAGGAGAGATTCAACCCATGATGATAAAATAAGCTTGATGTTGGATGATTTTGCCCAACCTTAGGCTAACGGAAGTGTTCTGAGCCCCTTTAAGGCAGGCCGGACTCACATAGGATGTCCAGTAGGTTTTTGCATTTTTGCCTCACAGTATTTTCAACCTATGATGAGTTTACTGGGACGTGACTCTGTCATGAGCTGAGGAAGGGGAGGGGACTAGCTAAGTGCTCCAGGGGTTCTTTGGACCTGGGTCTGGACCCTGGCTCCACCTTGAGCAGTGGAACTGCATCTCTGAGCTTCATCAGTAAAGTGAGGGTGACAAGACCAACTTCCCAGCAGTGTTACCACAACTCACAGGACTCCCAGCACATAATGAACAAACGTGCAATAAAGTCACTGATGGTGGACGTTGTCGCCATTTCCATTACTATTATCACTTATTAATCCCCAGATTGAAGGACAAAAGAGATACAGAGAATTCAAGCCACAGCTGCTGGAACAGAAATGATTTAGGAAACCATAATTCAAAAAGATACATGCACCCCAATGTTCACTGTAGCACTATTCACGATAGCCAGGACATGGAGGCAACCTGGATGTGCATCAACGGAGGAATGCGTAAAGAAGATGCGGTACATACATACAATGGAATATTAGGATGTTAGTCATCAGTCCTGTCTGACTCTTTGTGACCCTGTCGACTGTAGCCCGCCAGGCTTCTCTGTCCATGGAATTCTCTAGGCAAGAATACTGGAGTGGGTAGCCATTCCCTTCTCCTAGGGACCTTCCCAACCCAGAGATCGAACCCGGATCTCCTGATTCTTTACCGTCTGAGCTAAAAGCAATCTTCAGTTCAGTTCAGTCGCTCAGTCACGTCCGACTCTTTGCAACCCCATGAACCACAGCACGCCAGGCCTCCCTGTCCATCACCAACTCCCGGAGTCCACCTAAACCCATGTTCATTGTGTCGGTGATGCCATCCAGCCATCTCATCCTCTGTCGTCCCCTTCTCCTCCTGCCCTCAATCTTTCCCAGCATTAGGGTCTTTTCAAATGAGTCAGCTCTCTGCATCAGGTAGCCAAAGTACTGGAGTTTCAGCTTCAACATCAGTCCCTCCAATGAACACCCAGGACTGATCTCCTTTAGGATGGACTGGTTGGATCTCCTGGTAGGCTGCAGTCCAAGGGACTCTCAAGAGTCTCCTCCAACACCACAGTTCAAAAGCATCAATTCTTCAGTGCTCAGCTTTCTTTATAGTCCAACTCTCACATCCATACATGACTACTGGAAAAACCATAGCCTTAACTAGACAGATCTTTGTTGGCAAAGTAATGTCTCTGCTTTTTAATATGCTGTCTAGGTTGGTCATAACTTTCTTTCCAAGGAGCAAGCGTCTTTTAATTTCATGGCTGCAATCACCATCCACAGTGATTTTGGAGCCCAGATGTGCATCAACAGAGGAATGGATAAAGAAGATGTGGTACATATACACAATGGAATATTACTCAACCATAAAAAAGGAATGAAATAATGCCATTTGCAGAGATGTGGATGAACCTAGAATGAAGTAAGTCAGAGAAAGATGAATAACATATGACATCACTTAGATGTAGAAATTTAAAAGGAGTACAAATGAACTTATCTATAAAACAGAAATGGAGTTACAGATGTAGAAAACAAACTTATGTTTACCAGAAGGTAAAGAAAGTGAAAGTGAAGTCGCTCAGTCGTGTCTGACTCTGCGACCCCATGGACTGTAGCCTATGAGATTCCTCCATCCTTGGAATTTTCCAGGCAAGAGAACTGGAGTGGGTTGCCATTTCCTTCTCCAGGGGATCTTCCCAACCCAGGGATCGAACTTGTGTCTCCCGCATTGCAAGCAGATGCTTATATCACTTGAGCCACCAGGGAAGCTGAAGGTAACTACTGCTGCTGCTAAGTTGCTTCAGTCGTGTCCGACTCTGTGCGACCCCAGAGACGGCAGCCCACCAGGCTCCCCCGTCCCTGGGATTCTCCAGGCAAGAACACTGGAGTGGGTTGCCATTTCCTTCTCCAATGCATGAAAGTTGAAAAGTGAAAGTGAAGTCACTCAGTCATGTCCAACTCTAAGCGACCCCATGGACTGCAGCCTACCAGGCTCTTCCGTCCATGGGATTTTCCAGGCAAGAGTACTGGAATGGGGTGCCATTGCCTTCTCCGAGCTGAAGGTAAAGGAGGAGATAAATTGAGAGATTTGGAGTGACATATACACATTACTATATACAAAATAGGTAACTAATAGGAACTTGCTATATAGCACGGGAAACTACTCAATACTCTGTAGTGACCTATATGGGAAAAGAATCTAAAAAAGAGTAGATGTATGCATGTGTATAACTGATTCACTTTGCTGTATACCTGAAACTAACATTAACAGTGAAAATCAACTGTACTCCAATAAAAGTTGTTTAAAAAAAGAAAGAACTTAGGAGAATTGCTTCTGACAAAGTGGGTGTAAAATTTGAGCACTCGTGAATTCCATGAACCCCAGATCACGTTTGTCTCTAATACTCAGCATCAGTGGATCGAGCCTCATGCCTTTCCTGGACCCCCCAGTCCCCAAAAGGTACGAAAAGAAGTTAAACACACACTTGTCCTCTGCTGTGTGTTAATCAGAAGACCCTTGGCACCACCCAGGCTTTACCCCAGCTTGTCCGGTCAAGGCCCCCGGGGCAGGCAAGGCACACACACCCAGGACGGCACCTGCAAGGCTGGTCCCTGCGGGGCTGAGGTCACAGGCTCCTCGCCCCTGAGGGCCACCCCCATCTGCCCAAGAGCCATCGCTAAAGAGTGGCACGGCCGGCAGCAGAGTGTCCTGGGCTTGTCAAGGACCACGGTGACCCTCTGGGCAGGGCTTCAGTTGAGGAGGAAAGATAGGAAGAATCTCTCAGGGACCAAGAGGGGAGTCAGGCCTGAAACCCTCCTCCCAGCAATGGTCACCCCAACTCTCAGAGCAGCTCTGGTCCCCCATAGCCTCCCCTGTGGCCGCTGTAGCCAACTTCAGCCTGGCCACATGCCAGCCCTCAAGCATCACCTTTAGGTTGGGGACTCGACAGCTTTCAGGGTGATGACCACCCTGCCATTTTTGCTAATAAACACCTGTCACAGGTGTGAGTACCAGTGACAGCTTCCAGCCAGTGGCTATAAGGGGACACCTGCATTAGTGACATGTTTTGAAGGTCAGAAGTGCGTTTTGAAGCACCCAAGGGGAAGGTGGGGTGGGAGGCAGCAGCCACCTTGCCATCCAAGCCAGGGGCCCCGTGACTTGCATTAACATTCTCCCAGGACCTCCCTGGAACTAAAGGAACTCGGGGAGTTCTCTCCCTCACCCTGGAGCAGAGGAAGCATGGACAGAGGATGTTTTGTCTCAAGCAGCCCTGCTCACCTCTGCTGGGAAGCTGAGCTCTCTCTGTGCTTGCGGAAGAGGGTTGGGTGGGGTGTTGATGCCGAAACCATAGCTCCTTCCCTTGACTGAGAACTGAGCCTGAATCCCTGCATGAGGCCAGATTCACCACCCTCCCTGTTCAGCCCAGGACCAGCTCGCCTCTGCCCCTCTGCCGGGACAAACGTTCTGCTCTTGGGCTCTCCCTGTTCAGTCTCGCTGTTCTCCCAAGCCTTTTCATCCTCACTGCAGCATCTTCCCCTTCCACCCACAGAGAACCTACCTGGCTCCACCTGGGGACTTTGAGACAGCTCATCCCTTCTGGAGAACTGGAGGGATTTGAAGCAAAGACTTCCCCAAAGCAGGACTCATTACCTACAGGCAAACCTAGGACTTCTCAGTGGGAGGAAGTGCAGGCCACCAGCAATGTTAGTAAGCACCAGCTTCCACAAAGGTTCTGCACAAGCAGCAAGGCATGACCACTTGACTTCTAGTCATTAAACAGTCAGGAAAGATGCATGAAGGCTCTGTTTGGTGCCAGACACTTTGCCGATATGAGAGGCAAAAAAAAAAAAACATAGCCCACCAGACAGGAACTAACAGAGAGTTGGGTAGATAAGGTATGTGTACAGTTCTCTGCTGCTAAGGAAAAAAGTGAAAGATGCTGAAAGAGAGGGGCAGGTAAACAGTCATGGGAGCAAAACCATCGCCCACAGGGAGAATGAGGGAGGGCTTCCTGGAGGGGGTGGCATTGGAATCCTGAAGGATGAGACGATTCGGATGGGAGGTGATGAGGACACACATGTCTCACGGAAAGAACAGAAAATGCAGGGACTCGGGAGAGGGAAAACGTGACAGAGTGTTCCCAGTGACAGCACACTCTGGATGGGCTAGGCATTGACCTAAAAGTCGGGAGGAATGTATACAAAGATAGCTGCTCCATTTCAAGAAAATGGAACAGGTGTCCCAGAGGGAGAAAAAAAAACCGACACTGATTTTTAAGGGGTCTGTGCATGTGATACATGGTGGGTGGTGTTATTATTGTAAAAAGATGTCAGGAATAAACCACAGGCCCCACCACAGATGCCACAGCCAGATGGGAAGGCTGGCAGGATTTTGACCTCACTTATTCCCTGTATCCCAGGTTCCCCCCCAAACCCCGCCAGGGGGCCCAGATACAAAGTGCTTCCATCAGCAAAATACGGATGGAGAAGCAGTGACAAAGCATCACCCAGAGCTTTAAGGACCACCCTTTGCCTCCCACCAAGGCAGGTTTATGACTCACCCACATTTTCTATTGCCCTTCCTCCTGCAGACCCGCAACTCACCTCAGGAGGCCAGCTGGTGGGGTACTTCCCTCGTGGTCCAGTGTGCTTAAGGTGGTGCTGGTGCAGTCCCAGGTTGGGGGGCTAAGACCCCACACCCCTTGCGGCCGAAAAACCAGAACATAAACAGTAGAAGCAATGGTGAAACAAATTCAATACAGACTTCAAAAATGGTTCACATAAAAAAATTAAAAAAAAAAAAAAAAGGGAGGCCAATTGGGGAAAACTAAGGCCCCAGACATAGAGCTTAGCTCAGAGCAAAAACCAGAGGTGTTTATCACAGTAACAGGTAGGATTTACCACCCTAGCCTGGCACCAGACGCACGCTACAGCTATTAAGTCCTGCAGTCCTCCTTATTATTAATATAATCTTCACTTTATAGACGGAGAAGGCTATGGCACCCCACTCCAGTAACTCTTGCCTGGAAAATCCCATGGGCCGAGGAGCCTGGTAGGCTTGTAGTCCATGGGGTCGCCAAGAGTCGGACACGACTGATCGACTTCACTTTCCCTTTTCATTTTCATGCATTGGAGAAGGAAATGGCAACCCACTCCAGTGTTCTTGCCTGGAGAATCCCAGGGACAGGGGAGCCTGGTGGGCTGCCGTCTATGGGGTTGCACAGAGTCGGACACGACTGAAGTGACTTAGCAGCAGCAGCAGCCACTTTATAGATGGAAAAACTCAGAGAAATTGAAGGAATTGCCCAAAGTCACACAGCTAGTTAAGAGACAGGGGAAACTCTCAGACTTGCCCATTTGGACCCAAAGGCAGTTTTAAACTGCTATGCACACGTGCATGCTAAGTCGTTTCAGTCATGTCCAACTCTTTGCAACCCTCTGGACTGTAGCCCGCCAGGCTCCTCTGTCCATGGGATTCTCCAGGCAAGAATACTGGAGTGGGTTGCCATGCCCTCCTCCAGGGCATCTTCCTGACCCAGGGATCAAACCCGGGGCTCCTGCGTCTCCTGCATCGCAAGCAGATTTTTTACTGCTGAGCCACTGTGGAAGCCCTTAAACTGCTGGGCTCAGACGCAAACAGACTTAAGGTCCAGGATCAGACTTGGGGTAGGGTGGGAGGGACAGAGCTCCTGGGGAAGCTGCAAGAGCGGTTGGAGAGCCCCCACTCTTCTGAGATCACCCCCTTTCCTTGCCCAAGAGGGAGAGACATTCCCAAGGGCTGGCAGGGAGGAAGGTCCCAGGGTTTAACCCTGTACTGGTCTGAAGACAGATTCCCACAAGGGGAGGGCAATAAGAGAAGAGAATTTAGAGACATAGAACTTCCCTGCCACCTAAGGCAGGTAACGGGGAGGGAATAAGGCCAGCAGCCGTGTATCCCTCGATCCATATTTCACAGGAAAGATGATAACAATTGGACATGTCACTCCCCAAAACCAGAAACTCAAAGCAATTTTAGATGAACTTTCAGAATGATGAAAGAAATGGCCATGTTCGTGTTATACACCAAATAAATCACACCAAAATGATAGTTGTAATTCCCAAAAGTACACAGAGAATTGATTTTACTATGACACTTATCATGATGAACGGGTTCACCCCTGCAAGGGCCCATCTGAAGTGGCCCCAGCTTACCCCTTCCCCTGCCACATCCAGCTTATCTGCTCCCTGAGCCTGGGTTGGGGGTAAAGCTGCTTCCCACAGCCAGGCTTCAACCTGGCTCCACCCGCAGACCCCGCCGTCGTGGGTCACCAGCAGTTTCCAAAGCCCTGAGCAAATCCAGGGACAGCAGATGTCTGAGGCTGGCCAAGCTCCTCTCTGAACTAGGAAACAGTCTGTTGTGTCTGAGTCTGAATGAAGGAAGGGAAGAACTGGTGTTTTTCATGGTGACCTGCTAATTCTTCACAATTACCAGTGCGCTGGGGGTCAGAGCTCACTCCCTTTATCAGATGAATTAATTGAGGCTCAGAGAGGCCAACTTACCCAGAGACTTGAATAAAGGTTTTAGTGACTCCCAACTGGTTGGTGACTGCAGCCATGAAATTAAAAGATGCTTGCTCCTTGGAAAGAAAAGCTATGACCAACCCAGACAGCATATTAAAAAGCAGAGACATTACTTTGCCAACAAAAGTCCGTCTAGTCAAGGCTATGGTTTTTCCAGTAGTCATGTACGGATGTGAGAGTTGGACTATAAAGAAAGCTGAGCACTGAAGAATTGATGCTTTTGAACTGTGGTGTTGGAGGAGACTCTTGAGAGTCCCTTGGACTGCAAGGAGATCCAACCAGTCCATCCTAAAGGAAATCAGTCCTGAATATTCATTAGAGGGACTGATGTTGAATCTGAAACTCCAGTACTTTGGCCACTTGATGCGAAGAGCTGACTCATTAGAAAACACCCTGAGGCTGGGAAAGATTAAAGGCAGGAGGAGAAGGGGACGACAGAGGATGAGATGGTTGGATGGCATCACCAACTCTATGGACATGAGTTTGAGCAAGCTCCAGGAGTTGGTGATGGACAGGGGGGCCTGGCATGCTGCAGTCCTTGGGGTCGCAAAGAGTTGGATGTGACTGAGCAACCGAACTGAACTGGTTTCTCTTCCCAACACATCCTGCTGGCAATTGTGCAAAGATGTTTCCCCAAGTTCATTTATTCTTTCAGAGCTCAGCAAGTATCTTTTTATTTATAATTATTACTTTTTGGTTGGGCTGGGTCTTCGTGGTTGCACGGGCTTTTTCTCCAGTTGCAGTGCTCGGGCTTCTCACGGCGGTGGCTCCTCGTGGCGTGCAAGCTCCAGGGTGCTTGTGCTTCAGTGGTTGTGGTTTCCCCGGGCTCTAGAGCACAGACTCCATAGTTGTGGCACATGGGCTTAGTTGTTCCATGGCACATGGGATCTTCCCGGATCAGGGATCGAACCCCTGTCTCCTGCATTGGCAGGCAGACTCTTCACCACTGAGCCACCAGGGAAGCCCTCAGCAAGTATTATTGAGCATCTATAGAGGCCAGATGCTGAGATGGGGATACAATTGAGAATAAGTCTCTGTTTCTGCTTCACAGACCCACATGACACAAATTAATGAAACTGAATGCATTACAGCTGTGCTGCAGTGCTTTAGGGGGCATGCACAGTGCTTGTGGTCATTGTTCAGCCGCTAAGTTGCGCCTGACCCTTTGCGACCACGTGGACTGCAGCACGCCAGGACTCCAGCATTCATAGAGCTGTCCCACCTTAAAAGGGAGCTTCCTGGGTCAGGAAGGCCACAGGAGGCTTCCCTGAGGAGGTGCCACCTGAACTGGGAGCCCAAGGATGGGATGGTGCCAACCAGGCAGAAGGATGACTGCATAAGGGGGACCAGGATCTGGAGGCGGGTGTGGCCAGAACGGAAGAGGAGAGAAGGGAAGCAGCTCTCCCAGAAGAGCAGATAGAAGGGAGGGCTGAAGCAGCAAGTCAAGGCACATTTCTCCGTCCACAGGAAGCCATGGAAAGCCATGGCAAGGATTAAACAGGGAGGTCGGGATTTGATCAGATTTGTGTTTCAAAAGTTCGCTTCATGAAGTATGTCAAAAAGAGAAAAGCAAACATCGTATATTAATGCATATGTGTAGAATCTAGAAAAATGTTATAGATTATCTTAAATGCAAAGCAGAAATAGAGACACAGACATAGAAAACAAGTATTGGGTGCCAAGGGGAAAAGGGGATGGGGTGAGACGTATTGGGAGATTGGGGTTGACATATATACACTACTGCGTCTAAAATAATGAGGACCCACTGTACGGCAGAGGCACCTCTACTCAGTGCACTGCGGCGAGCTGGATAGGAAGGAAATCCAGAGAAGACGAGATATATGTGTACATACAGCTGACTCACCTTGCCGTACAGCAGAAACTAACATGTTGTAAAGCAATCACACTTCAGTGAAAATTGATTTTAAAAAAGCTCACTCCAGTGTCGAGGATGGGGCTGAGCTTAGGCGGTGTGGAGGCTGAGTTTGTTTTCAGATTGGTGCCCAAGAAGGCATCAAGCATAATGTATCCTTACAGGAATATTTGCATATCAGAATTAAACTGCTCGCCATCAAAGGCTGCTATCAGACTTCAAGAACAAAGACTAGACAGAACAAGTTCTATAAAATAAGCCAAAAAAATCAACTCAGGACAAAAATCAAAGAGTGTTTCTGGGAATAAAAATAGATGACTTTTCAGAGTTAATGTCGTAAACAGCATCCTTAGCTCTGTATTGCCGTGTGTTTCTATACTTCTAACTTCAGTGCTGAGATGTCTTCAGCCATTTTGTTTTGTCAAAGGTTTTTTCTTGGTTTGGTTTGAGTTGGGGGGTGATATTTTGCTTCTTTTCTAAACACAGCCGGTTCAATCACAGTTTTGCCTCTTACTAGCTTTGTGATCTTGAGCAAAAGCCTTGACTTTGAACTTTAACTTTCCTCTGACTCTACAATATTATGATCCTATGACATATAGAGCCTCTATAAGTGACAGACATTTATATCAGATAGTGAGTGCTTACCAAAGTCAAGCTCTCGAAATTTACCATCAGATACGCTCCAGAGAACAAATAACAGGAAAGATTTCTAGCCCCCAAGCCCCTAAAAACCTGTCCTCTGGGCTCCAGGAGTTTGACTCAGAGCAGAAGACATTTAAAAGTATTAAAATCGATAATCCAAGGAGCGGTGGCTGCGCTGGCGCAGGAGGGCCAAGAGGAGCTACTCCACGTTCAAGGTCAGGAGGGGCGGCCATGAGGAGATACCACTCATCCAAGGTAAGGAGCAGTGGCTGCGCTTTGCTGGAGCAGCCGTGAAGAGATACCCCACCTCCAAGGTAAGACAAACGCAAGTAAGATGGTAGGTGTTGTGAGAGGGCATCAGAGGGCAGACACACTGAAACCTTAATCACAGAAAACTAGCCAATCTGATCACACGGACCACAGCCTTGTCTAACTCAATGAAACTAAGCCATGCCGTGTGGGGCCACCCAGGATGGGTGGGTCACGGTGGAGAGGTCTGACAGAATGTGGTCCACTGGAGAAGGGAATGGCAAACCACTTCAGTATTCTTGCCTTGAGAACCCCATGAACAGTATGAAAAGGCAAAATGATAGGATACTGAAAGAGGAACTCCCCAGGTCAGTAAGTGCCTAATATGCTACTGGAGATCAGTGGAGAAATAACTCCAGAAAGAATGAAGGGATGAAGCCAAGCAAAAACAATATCCAGCTGTGGATGTGACTGGTGATAGAAGCAAGGTCCGATGCTGTAAAGAGCAATATTGCATAGGAACCTGGAATCTCAGGTCCATGAATCAAGGCAAATTGGAAGTGGTCAAACAGGAGATGGCAAGAGTGAACGTTGACATTCTAGGAATCAGCTAACTAAAATGGACTGGAATGGGTGAATTTACCTCAGATGACCATTATATCTAATACTGCAGGCAGGAATCCCTTAGAAGAAATGGAGTAGCCATCATGGTCAACAAGAGTCCGAAATGCAGT
>NW_011494677.1:1496622-1497041 GCF_000754665.1 Bison bison bison | reverse complement strand
AAGACCATCCCCATGGAAAAGAAATGCAAAATAGCAAAATGGCTGTCTGGGGAGGTCTTACAAATAGCTGTGAAAAGAAGAGAAGCGAAAAGCAAAGGAGAAAAGGAAAGATATAAGCATCTGAATGCAGAGTTCCAAAGAATCGCAGGAGGGATAAGAAAGCCTTCCTAAGCAATCAATGCAAAGAAATAGAGGAAAACAAAAGAATGGGAAAGACTAGAGATCTCTTCAAGAAAATTAGAGATACCAAGGGAACATTTCATGCAACGATGGGCTCGATAAAGGACAGCAATGGTATGGACCTAACAGAAGCAGAAGATATTAAGAAGAGATGGCAAGAATACACAGAAGAACTGTACAAAAAAGATCTTCATGACCAAGATAATCACAATGGTGTGATCACTCACTTAGAGCCAGAC
>NW_011494677.1:1454082-1495442 GCF_000754665.1 Bison bison bison | reverse complement strand
AAGACTCTGATGCTGGGAGAGATTGGGGGCAGGAGGAGAAGGGGACGACAGAGGATGAGATGGCTGGATGGCATCACCAACTCGATGGACGTGAGTCTGAGTGAACTCCGGGAGCTGGTGATGGAGAGGGAGGCCTGGCGTGCTGCGATTCATGGGGTCGCAAAGAGTTGGACACGACTGAGCAACTAAACTGAACTGAAGTGAAATCGATAATCGTGCCCCATGGTTTCAAGATTAGGCATAATGGGGACAGTAATCAGAGTCCAGTCATCCTAAAATCATTAAAAGGTCAAAAAACAGAACTCAAGTAATTTCCTTCCAGTAAGTTTCTTCTCTCTTGAGTTCTCCAAGTTACAAGGTAAACACTTAATGAATTAAACTAGAGAGATATTTTAGTGATACCATTCCCCTGCCCAGACAAGTTTGTAGGATAACAATTAACAGTGACCGTGGTATAACCTAACAAAACCTAGATACAAGCTCCTACCAGATGCCTTAAACCAGTAATTTTCAAACTTAAGTAGTCAAGGATGAGAGCACATTTAAAAGAAAGAAAAAAAAAAAATCTCACCAATCCCCATGGGGTTGACTTAAGTTATTTTATAGTATATAAATGTGATACATATAAACACTAACTGAGGAATAAATTCTATGCTTCTAGCTCTTTTTTTTTAATTAGAGGATAATTGTTTTACAGTGTTGTTTTGGTTTCTGTTGTACAACAACATGAATCAGCCATAAGAGTGTGTGTGTGTGTGTGTGTGTATACATATACATATATGTGTGTGCCGTGCTGTGCTTAGTCACTCAGTCGTGTCCAACTCTTTGTGACCCCGTGGACTGTAACCCTCCAGGCTCCTTTGCCCATGGGGATTCTCCAGGCAAGAATACTGGAGAGGGCTGCCATTCCCTCCTACAGGGGATCTTCCCAACCCAGGGATCTAACCCAGGTCTCCTGCATTGCAGGTGGATTCTTTACCATCTGAGCCACCAGGGAAGCCCAAACACTGGAGTGGGTAGCCTATCCCTTCTCCAGGGGCCCTTCCTGACCCAGGAATCAAACAGAGGTCTCCTACATTACACGTGAATTCTTTACCAGCTGAGCTACCAGGAAAGCCTTGAGCCTTCCTCCCATTCCCCCCACCTCACCCCTCTAGATCATCACAAATCCCCAGGCTGGGCTCCCTATGTTATATTATGCTTCTAGCTATTATGCACATATAAAACAAAAACAAATTTATAGAATAAATACAATTAAAACTACCAAACCAATAAAACTCAAATTAACAACATTAACTTACTATGATGGATAATGGTGCCTTGCAGAAGCTAGGTCTGATGCTGGGCTGGCCAGCAGAAAGATATCATTATTTTGGCCTTCACCTCCATGGTCAGCTTGATTCTTTGTACTTTAACATGACGGACCATCATTTAATCCAGAGGTCATCAAACATTTTCTATAAAAGGCCAGATTGTAAATACTTTCGGCTTTGCAAGCCATATGGGCTCTGTCACAAACTACTAACTCTATCACTGCAGCATGAAATCAGCCGTAGACCATGGTTAATGGATGGACCTGGCTGTGTTCCAATAAAACTTTATTTACGAAAACAGGTGCCAGGCAGGATTTGGCCTGAGGGCCAGAGTTTGCTGACTCCTGATTTCATCCATCATCTTTATTAGGTCATCATTTGGCCTTTTGCCTTTTAACAACGAATTTCACTCTTAACTATTGATTTATTGTTTTTATGGACCAGTCAATCCAATAATTCATTCCAAAATTCAACCTTGAAAAAAAAATAAACAGAACATATTTCTTGTCAATTTACAACTTAACCACTGGTAGAATTGATATGAAAAAAGGCAGGATCTGAGAAACACACTTTCTAAAGCGGGTACATTTGGGTTCTGGGTGTCTGTGGTTCCCTGGACCATGTGTCAGTGCCTCCCCTTCATTTCTTTTCTCTATTTGAACTACAGATTGGACATCCAATAGTGCTGGCCTCCTATCTTCACTGGACATGAAAGTGCAAGCCGCTCAGTCGTGTCTGACTCTTTGTGACTCCATGGACTATACAGGCCATGGAATTCTCCAGGCCAGAATACTGGAGTGAGTAGCCTTTCCTTTTTCCAGGGGATCTTCCCAACCCAGGGATCTAACCCAGGTCTCCCACATTGCAGGTAGATTCTTTACCAGCTGAGCCACAAGGGAAGCCCAAGAATACTGGAGTGGGTAGCCTATCCCTTCTCCAGCAGATCTTCCCAACCCAGGAATCGAACCAGGGTCTCCTGCATTGCAGGTGGATTCTTGACCAACTGAGCTACCAGGGAAGCCCTGGACATGAATATATCAATAAGATTGTCAGTCTCTGCTGATTTCTCTTTATTTTATCATCTGGTCATTCAAACAAACAAACAAAAAATCAACAATCACAATTTAAAATGTCAGGCACCGTTCTGAGCACTTGAGATCTTAAGTGGGAAAAATAGACCCAAGAATCCAGCCTTCACAAATCTTACATTCAGACTGGGGTGTGAGCAGCCTACAGCAAAAATTAGTCGAGGGCTTCCCTGGTGGCTCGAAGAATCCACCTGCCAATGCAGGAGACATGGGTTCGATCCCTGGTGTGGGAAGACCCCACATGCGATGGAGCAGCTGAGCCTGTTCGCCACGACTGTGAAGCCTGTGCTCTAGAGTCGGGGAGCCGCAACTACTGAAGTGTGCACACGGCAGAGACCGTGCTCCGCAACAAGAGAAGCCACTGCAGAGAGAGACGTGCGCCACAGCTAGGGAGTAGCCCCCGCTCGCCGCAACCAGAGCAAGTCCACGCAGCAATGAAGACCCAGCACAGACAAAAATACAATAAATAAAACTGTTTAGTTAGTCTATTAATGCATCAATGGTGCCGTTTGAATGAAGTGAAGATGTGTGTTCCATAACTAAAGAGACCAGCAGCTTCATCTCAGAAAGTGACCCCCAATTATCAAAGCATCCCAAAGAGAAGTGTTCTGTGTTTACCCGCTATGAGAATTCAGCGATGGCAGACAGAGGTTTGTTCTGTTTTGCCACTAGGACAGGTCATGCTAACAGGACCCGGGCTGTGCTTGCCAGCCCCCACGCTGCCACAGGTGGGGCTCCTTAGGTGCCCGTGTGGACAAAGCACACAGGCTTCAGAACCGAAACCAGGGGGCGGGCACTGCTGGGGACTTACTGGTGACCTTGCCTGTGCTGGCACTGCTGGTTAGGTGGTCTCACCCCCTTTGCAGCCCCTCACAGATGGCCGGGAGGTGACAGAAGTGGACCGTGAAAGGCCTCAGCCAGGTCTTGGCTCTGCCACCGGCGGCTGTGGACAAGTCAGCCCCCACGTTTGAGTCTCGGTTTCCTCATCTGTCATTCTGAAATGACAAAAATGTCTTTTCTGTCTCCCTCACAGTTCTTAAGAAAACCAAATGAGATAAACTATGAAAGAATTCTGAATATTAATCTGCTGAGAGCTGGCTGACCCCAGAAAAAAAGTTGGAGGGCCCCAGAGAGGGGAGATTTGTATTGATAAGTAACATGGCCCCAGCCCCTCCAGCCCCCTGGGCCCTCTTATGTGCACTGGGTCCTTCCTTTTGTTCAGCCCTGTGTACAGGTGATTTATAAAGGCAATGTAGCTAGGTTATTACTATTATTATTATTGGGATATCAATGTGTTGGAAGAACTACTAAAGTCTGCATTTCTAGAATACTCACATAGTTAAATCCTCGTTACAAAGGAGGGACCCTTATCTCTACTCACCTTCATCTTAACTTCATGAACATAATTAGCTAGCAAGCCTAAAGATTTTTTTTTTCTTCTTTTGCTTTTTCTGGTGAAACCTTTTCTAGGCTGACAGTATATATTATTCCTATTATCTTTTACTTTCATCAGTTTCAAAAAACTATCCCCCAAGCCCCATTTCTATTGCATTTTCCTCCAGATCTTGGAGAAGAAAAAAGCAAAGCAAAATAAAATTCTCTGGCCTGCAGACTGTATTTCTACAGCGTGGTGGAGAAGAATACGAATGAATATTCGGATTTGCTGAATACGAGTGGCGGGTGTGGGGGGGGGAGGTGTAGATTTCTTTCCTAAGAGCTCCAAATTGTCTGTACAAACACCCTCATCCTATCCACTCCCTACAGTGTGAAAGCACAGCATCAGAACAAAAAAGCATCATCACTTACAAAGCCCTGATTGTGTGGATCGCTCTGTCCTTCAGACATTAATATCAACCCAGGTGTTTACTAAATTTCTATTGGGGGAAATCATTCTACAGTGTTCACCCATCTAAACACAGACTTACACGCTTATCTTTTTCTGCATCACTCTCTCTTCAACTGTCTCTTTCTGCCCTGTATCCTCTGACCACAGAACCAGTTGTCCTCAATCAAAGGCTACCGAAAATCATAACTCATAAGCACCCAAGGCAATAGCCTGAGATTTACAAAGCCTAATAATAATGTGGGTCCCATCCTCCACACTCCCCACCTCCCAGCCAGAGGCACCCCACTCCCAGGAGGCAAACAACACAAGCCAGACTAACCCCAAGAAAACCAACCCCCAAGATGACAACATTTTCAATTCACAGTCTGATTTTTTTTTTTTTTTAATATGAGTGTTGTGTGCTTTTCCCTTTGTCCAAAGAGCACAAGCCTTTCATTTTGCCTTTTATTTGTCTTGCTGCCGGTACTGTGAAAATGTATTGGCTTTTCAGTTAGTGATTACACATCGTCACACACCCAATTTATAACACCATGCCCCAAAGAGCAGATGTAATAAAGCGAGGGCAGGAAGTAGCAACCTTATAAAACAGAGCTGCCGACTCAAAGGTCTTTGCGTGTGTGCAGGACAGAAAACAGGGCCAACACGAGGCCCAGGAACTTGTATTTTGAGAATGATTACAGATGTTACAGACACAGCTCCAGTGGGTGGGTGGGACAGGAAAAAAGACGATATAAGACACAGACATGGAGAACAGACTTGTAGTCGCCACGGGGGAGAAGGGCTCTGGTGGGAGTTTGGGTTAGCAGAGGCCAACGATTACATGTGGAATGGATGGACCACAGGTCATACTGTACAGCACAGCGAACTACATTCAATAAAGCCATAACGGAAAAGAATATGAAAAAAGAGTGTAGATATAGGTATAACTAAGTCAGTTTGCTGTATAGCAGAAATTAACACAGCAAATTTCAAACAAAGTAAGTGTGAGACCAAATCTCCTGGCCCAGTGGCTTCTATGGTCAACCCAGCACAGATCCAAGGCCAGCCGCTGAAGTCAAGGAAACTTTGGCGGGGAGATTGGTGTACTCTCTCATAGCTTGGAATTCTACTCTGCTGTTTGAAGAGGCTTCCTGGGCCTAGGCTTTTTGAGGGTCACTTACTAGTATCCCCTACCCTGGGCCTTCCTCAGAGACCCCCCCAGCCTGCAGAAAGACTTTAGCCCAAGGACCCAGTAAAGATGTCCTTGGCTCCATGACCATGTGAACAGAAACTATATCAGTTGTCTCTGATTTTACAACTAATGGGATGTCCAGCTCTATGTAATGTGTATGTGTGTCTGGAGTAAATTAGGAAACAACTCTTTCATCAAAGGAAGGGCCCTTTGTTGGGGGAGAGGTCAGAAACTGTGGTCCCTCCAATCAGGGCTAACAGGCCTCACCTTGGCCCCATCCACTGGTGGCCTCGTCGCCCCCCCCCAGGTGGCCTCCAGGTCAGAGGTGGAGCCCCCTCCTCCTCCAGGCTCTGACTTGTTTGACAGGCACTTAGCCCTCACGCCCAAAGGTCCAGTTCCTTGATGGCCAACTGGGCACATGTCTTCCTGGACACAAGGTCAGAAGGGACTGTGACAAAGACACCCTCCAGACCTGCACACACTCAGGTCCTTTCCTTCTGTGTTTTCTCCAGCGTGACCTCCCTCAGCTTTGATCTCAGCCGGGGGTGGGGAGGCACCATTTCCCAGCCCCTTGGCCGCCCTGAGCTTTGGCTTCCCTGCCTCCCCTCCCACCACGCCACCCACCAAGACTCCTCATCCCTCTTCCTTCCTTCACTTCCCAGGAGACCAGGGGCACCTTACAGTCCTCTCCAACCCAGGGCCCTCTACACTCAGCCACAGAGTAACACACATCCATATAGACACATCCACTCACACACACACACACACACACTCATAAATACACACTCCCATTCCCATATTGACACTCACACATGCTCACGGCTCACTCACATATGCACATTCACACACTCACACACACTCTTACACACAATCACACGTAATCACACAGCTTCCCTGGTGGCTCAGGTGGTAAAAAATCCGCCTACTATGCGGGAGACCTGGGTTCAATCCCTGGGTTGGGAAGATCCCCTGGAGGAAAGCACGACAACCCACTCCAGTATCCTTGCCTGGAGAATGTCCATGGGCAGAGGGGCCTGGCGGGCTACAGTCCATGGGGTCACAAAGAATCAGACACGACTGAGTAACTAAGCACAGCAACACACACGTAGAGAATCCTTTTCCAACCTCTCCATCCCCATTGGTCTCAGAATCTAAACCCCGCATCACGCTTTCTACCCTTCATTATTGTTTCATCATTTTGTTTTTGTTGATCACACCTAACACCCCTAACTCTGCCTCAAAACTGCACAAGGATAGGACAGAAGCGTGAGTATTTAGAGCTCAGTAAACTTTCAGAAGCACCGAACTGAGCGAGATCCCGGAGATCACCAAGCTCGAAGTTCCCCACTCCAAACTAAACCCACTGATGGATGGAAGCGCAAACGTTTCCATTGCACACACACACGCATGCACACACTCACGCACACATGCACTGAGTGATTGACGCATTAATCGGCAGGATCGCGACAACAGTGTTTGAACTCCAGCATCGTGCTTGCTCCCCTGTCCTTGACATTCTGGTGGAGGGCTAGGACCAGGGCCTTGCCACTGGACACTTCACCCTGGCCTCAGCTCCCCCATCCCCGGGTAGGAATAGGGGTATCCCTGGTAGTCCCAGTCAGAATTCTGGCCTGGCTTCAGATGGACCTGGGCTCCAAGACCGGCTCCACCACCTACTCCTTGTGACCATCAGCAAGTTCTTCCCAGGCTCGCCTCTTCATCATAAAGTGAAAACAATAATGGAATCTGTTCCATTAAGCTGCTGTGAGCGTTGAAGGAGATAAAGCAAGAAAAGCATTTGGCACAAGGCCCGGCACATAGTAAAGCCCATTACGTGATTATTCCGATTATTACCATCAGGGTTAAAAATTAAAAGGAAGGGTAGTTCCCTGTCCTGGACCTGCCTTCACTCACCTGTGAATATTGCTTTACGGTTCTAAGCCCATTTCCTTGCTTTTGTTTGGGGTTGGTTAGTTTTCTCTTTGGCAAAATGAAGATGATTAAACCTGCCTTACTGGGCTATTGTGAAAGTTAAGTAAAATTCCAGCCAGGCAACACCATTCACCTGTGTGCACCCCTAGCAGATAGGAAGCCCTTGAGTCAAGGTGGTCATTGTCATTATCTCTAAGGCTGTGGTGCCCACTTAAGCGGCTTCTGAAGTCTCCGCCAGCTCTTGCCACCCTGTCCCTGTTGGCCAGCTCTTCCCTGCCCCACGTCCCACCCAGCCAGCCTCTTCGAGGACCAAAAAACACCTCAAGAATGCCCTCCTCGGCCAAGGTTACTAGGGATGAACTTTCACTCTAAGATCTTAAAGTACTTTAAAGCTCTTTGCCGCTCACTTCTCCCATGTTTTTCATAAACTATATCCCAACTTAGTTCTCTAGTTGCTGAGCTGGAGTCTTGTCCTCTCTCACATCCTGGAGAAATGGAGCCACTGTCCTCTTCACACGTCCTGAAGGCTGTGTCCAGCCGTGAACCAGCCAGGGAAGGGTCTTCCAAGAAGTGTATCATCGCAAATGGTCCAAATCCCTTTGTCCTTGGAGAACAGGGGCTTGGGGATTTAGGACCAAGGATCAATGTTTGGACTCACAGACATAGAGAACAGATTTGTGGTTGCCAAGGGGAGGGAAGGTCAGGAAGGGATGGGGTGGGAGTTTGGGATTAGCAGATGCAAATTATTATCTATAGAATGGATGAACAACAAGGTTCTACTGTAGAGCACAGGCAACTATAAAACTATGCTCACTATCCTGTGACACACCATATGGAAAAGAGTGTATGTGTGTGTGTAACTGAATCACTTTGCTGCACAGTAGGAATCAACACAACATTGTAAATCAACTATACTTCAATGAAGCAAATTTTTTAAAAAATGAATTTTGAAGAAAACTCGACAATGGGCTCATGTCACACTTGGAAAGCCTGAGTAAACCATTTATTCATTTGATTTTAGTTTCAAACTATTTTTTTGATTGTAAAAGTAATCATAGATGTAGAAAACAAACTTATGGTTACCAGGGGGATAAAAGGGGAAGAGACACATTGGGAGACGGGGATTGACATATACACACCACTGTAAATAAAGCAGATAACTAATAAGAAATTACTGTGTAGCACAGGGAACTCTACTCAATACCCTGTAATGACTTATATGGGAAAAGAATCTAAAACAGAGTGGATATATGTACATGCATAACTGATTCACTGTGCTGAACAGCAGAAACTAACACGACGTTGTAAATCAACTATACTCCAAGAAAAAAAAAAAACTTTAAGTAATCATAGAAAACACAGGAAGGCAAATACATATGTATATACAAGTTACATAATATACATAACTACTGTTACCAGTTTTCTCATGTTTATTTCAGCATCTTTGAGATTAATCTGTGTAAAACATTTTACATCTGTTTTCCGGTTAATGTTACATATTATTATACAATTAATTTCCCACAGCATTAAAAACCTCTTTAATGACATCATCTTTAATGACTCCATAAACACACCCTCACGTGGAGACCACTAATTTATTTAACCATTTTCTGACCCTTGGCGATTGAGGTTGTAACCACTTTTTAATCCTAACAACCCTTGAAACTCCCTGAGGTTCACAGCTCCACACTAGAGGTGAGGAATCCGCACCCATGGGTCACAGGTGCCTCTGCCCCACCCTCCCCATGCACCTAGGTCCATGCTAGGGTCCTGCTTTAATTACAGGATAAAGACCAGAAAGCCGCCTCTGCTCATGCATTCAGAATTCACATTTTAATGGCTAAAGAGCAGCCTGGTTATCCTCACAGACATAATTCTAGTCAATAAGATACGTGATCTAAATTGTAGGGAAATCAATTTTTACTAGAATTCCATAAGGTTTATTGAACAAAATACAACCCATAAATCTTTTTTCTTTTCTTTTTCCCTTACCTTTGATCTGGTCTATCTTAGTCCAAATGCTTTTATTTGCAAGAATCAGAAACCCACTCCAAGGACCTCGAGTGAGAGTTTAGGGTTATTGCAAGGAAACACAGAGATCCTGAGGGAAACCAGGAAGCATTAAATCGGGCCTGAAATGGGGCAGAAAACGGGGATTTTTTTCTCCCTGTCTCCGCGCACACATGATTGCTCTGCTTTACTCTTTCCCCTTCTCCCTCCCGACTGGCTTCTCTGAGTCTCCATTCCTTATGTGTTCAGCAAATACACAGACCCCAAAAAGGCTCCCTTTGACCCCAACTCAACAGGGAATGTCCAGCACATGTGCCCAGAATCAGCCAGAAAAACTCCTGACGCCTGGTTCAGATTCCCCCAAAGAGGGACTCTTATTGGCTTAGGAGGACACATAAGCCATTGATAGCTCCCTGGCCAGCCCACAGTCAGGCTACTCCTGGCTCCCACGTCCACCCCCAGCTCAATCACCTGTGATGAGGAAGCAGGATCTCACGGGGCCCCCTCACTCAGCAAGGCCATGGGAGGATAGACGTTTCCCTGGACAGGGAGTTTGGGCCAACAAGGAGCCCCTGTGTCTAGTTCCTAGACTAAAGGCTATAAACCCAGTCAGAGGTTTTCTTTCCACCGAGGTTCTAGAAACACAGTTTTAGGAAAGTGCCAACTAATGCTAGCTCTTTATAACCAGGGGAATAAAAGCATGGTTCCTGGGAGCTGTGAGCCCTGTGAGCCCTTAATGGAGCCCCTGATTCCAGTCAGGAGCCTCGAGCCTCCAGCAGGTTCTTCAGAGTAGCTGGGATGTGGAGGTAAATCCGCCAGCTCAGGACTGCTCCCTGGCATTGTGGGATTGGGCTGAGGCTGTCCTGGCAGGTGGGCAGCTGTTTGGAGTCTTCCCCAGGTCACCTGCCCCTGGGTCGTCTGATCTGCAGGAAACAGAGGGTGTAACCAAAGGACGCCAGACATCACACTCCAAACAAAGGCTTCCCAAGTGCAAGGCTAACTTTAAAAGGCACTGGCAATAAGGAAACATTGATATATTAAGCTACATTAAAATTAGAAGCTTCAGTTCATAATAAGATGAAGAGAGTGAAAAGGCAAGCCACAAAGGAGGAGAAAATACATGCAATAAAGATATCCAATAGTAGAGTGCAACTGAAATAGAGTAAGAGCTTCTACAATTTTTTTAATGCGATAGAAAAATGACGAAAAGATTTGAACAAGAGCTTCGCAAAAGAGGCTATTGAAATGGTTTATAAAGTTTCAAAAATGCGCTGAACCTCAGTAGCTACTAGGGAAATGCAAATGAAAAAGCAAAAAGAGATATTGCCTTACCTCGTCAGAATAACAAAATGAAAAACAATGCCAACACCAAGTGTTAGAGAAGATGGGGAGAAACAGAAAGTCACACGCTCCTGTCTGGGAGTGGAAATTGACTTCTGCTTTGTAAACCTACTTGCAGGTATCTGTTCAAATCGAGCTCCAGACATACTGTAGCGACGCAGGAATTCCACGCCTAGGCATACACCAAACAGAAATGCAGGCAACCATAACATTAGGTAGGAGTGCTGAAAACTAGAAGCCACCCGAATCTTCATCAACAGTAGAATGGAAATGTTGGGGTACAGTCACACTTTGGAAATTATATAATGGTGCAAATAAATAAATGAACTACCACGACCTGCACCAACTTGGGTGAATCTCACAAGCAAAAAAGCCAGTGCACACACTCCATGATTTCATTGACACGAAGTTCAAAAACAGGCAACACGACGCCAAATGATCCAGCAATCCCTCTCCTAGGCATTTATGCGGACAAAACTATAATTCAGAAAGATACAGGCCTCTCTATGTTTACAGCAGCACAAGTCACAACAGCCAAGACATGGAAGCAACCTAAATGCTCATGGAACGATGAATGGAAAAAGAATAGGTGGCATATATACAATGCAATGGTGCTGTTTAGTCGCTAAGTCGATTCAGATTCTTCTGCAAACCCATGGACTTAGCCCGCCAGGCTCCTCTGTCCATGGGACTTTTCAGGCAAGAATACTGGAATGGGTTGCCATTTCCTTCTCCAGGGGATCTTCCCAACCCAGGGATCAAACTCCGGTCTCCTGTTTGGCAGGCAGATTCTTTACCACTGAGCCACCAGGGGAACCTTATACAATGGAATACTATGCAGCAAAAAAAGAATGAAATAATGCCATTTGCAGCAACGTAGATGGACCCAGAGATTATCATACTAAGTGAAGACAGAAAGAGAAAGGTAAGTACCAGATGACATCACTTACATGTGGAATTTAAAATAGGGCACAAATGAACATGTCCACTTATCTACAAAACAGAAACAGACTCACAGACAGAGAGCAGAGTTCTGGTTGCCAAGGAAGAGAGGGGGTGGGGGAGGAATAGGTTGGGAGTTTGGGGTTAGTGGATGCAAACTATTATATACAGAATAGATGAACAACAAGTCCTACCGTATAGCATGGAGAACTGTATTCATTATCCTGCTACGAAGAACCATAAGGGAAAAGAATATGAAAAAGTATACGTACGTGCATAACTGAATCGTTTTGCTGTTACGGCAGAAGTTAACACAACATTGTATATCAACTATACTTGAAAAAACAAACAAACAAACAAGACAACACAGGTCTATGGTGTTCGGAGACAGGACTGTGGTCATTTGCGGGGAGGTAGGTGGAGTGTGGCAAGGAGAGGGCAGAAGCGATTCCAAGGTTCTGGTAACATTATAGTCCTTCATCTGGCTGGGGCTTACATGAGTGCATTTACTTTGGGGTAGTTCATCAAGCTGTCCTCGTGATACAGGCAGCTTGCTGAATGCACATTAAACACAGATTTTAAAATATTCATGTTCTACAAGGGTCATTAGTATACAATGTGATATATGCAGCTATCCCCAAATATTGTTATATTCCATTATACATATGATTCCTGAGGGTTAAGCGATTTCCTTCAAAGTCTCACATGTAGCTGGTGGTGGGTCAACTCAGCTTAGGTTGTAAGACTCCAAGGCCAGTACTCTTTCTACTCTAGTCCTAGACTTCTGTTTATATACCGAAGCCTCAGCCATAATCCCCACTCCTGGCAAATAGGCCTCCACATCACAGAAAGAGAAAGCAATTGATATTCAAGACTTTTGAGGAGCCATGAACTAACTCCGATGTTATGACATTCGTCTAGTGGGCATTAGCCAAACTCAGAGCTCCATTCTTCTGCCTATAAAGGTCATTCCTGCCGGAATACCTCATCAAGGAGGTACCAAACCAAGGTGGCCCCCACTCCCACCTGCATCTCTGATAGCTGCTGTGCTATGATGTCACGTCTGATACTGCAGCTCTGGCAAGAATGCTGCACTGCTCTTTCCGAGACCATTGTGGCTTTAAGGATCTATTTGGTTCAAATTCAAACAAAAATAAAGGGGAAAAAAGGAGAGGAAATGTAAAATTGGACCAAATTAAGAGAAGACAGAGTGTCAGCTCACTGGATTGCACCGGGAGTGGGGGCACGTCTTGGGATTGCGGGTGTCTTGTGGGAAGAAAACAGAGCTCTGTCCCAGGAAGAGATGAACATCACAGAATTCATCACAGTTGAAAGCAACTTTGAAGTTCAGCTTTTGAGAGCAGAAAATAATACAGACAGCTGTTGGAGAGCATTTTACAGGTTCCAAAGCCTTTTCATATTTCCTGGTTGATTTCCAGGCAATCATTTCAGATAAGATGGTATTATCTCCTTGCAGAGACAAATCAAAACTCAGGCCATCTGCAGAGTTACTAAGTGGTGGCCTCCCGTGATTGGTCTTCTGGTTGATGGCATCCAAACTCCAAGCGCATTCCACCCTCCCACACTATAAACCACATCCCACTCCAAGGGGACACCAGAAATTTGTCCTCACTACCTCTCAAGAAGCCCTGGAACCAGAGACCGGCAGGGTCCCAAGAAACTCAACTAAAAGATGTGTTAGCCCAAGACCCTGCTTAGTTCTAGGCTGAAGGTCTGTGGATTTTCACAGACACACCCTTGTGCCAATAACAAACTGTATCTGTATAGAGTAGCCCCCAGCAAGTCCTCCAAGTCTGCAAGGTTGAACCACTTCAGAAGCCTTATCCAGCTTGGTTGCTGCCCAGGTCTGCATTAAGAACACGACAGAGTTCAGTTCAGTTCAGTTCAGTCGCTCAGTCGTGTCCGACTCTTTCCGACGCCATGGACTGCAGCATACCAGGCTTCCCTGACCATCACCAACTCCCAGAGCTTGCTCAAACTCATGTGCATCGAGTTGGTGAAGCCATCCAACTATCTCATCCTCTGTCATCCCCTTCTTCTTCTGCCTTCAATCTTTCCCAGCATCAAGGTCTTTTCCAATGAGTTAGTTCTTTGCATCAGGTGGCCAAAGTTTTGGAGTTTCAGCTTCGGTCCTTCCAATGAATACTCAGGACTGATACCCTTTAAGATTGACTGGTTGGATCTCCTTGCAGTCCAAGGGACTCTCAAGAGTCTCCTCCAACGCCACAGTTCAAAAGCATCAATTCTTCAGTGCTTAGCTTTCTTTACGGTCCAATTCTCACATCCATAAATGACTACTGGAAAAACCATATCTTTGACTAGATGGATCTTTGTTGGCAAAGTAATGTTTCTGCTTTTTAATATGCTATCTAGTTAATGGAGAGCATTTGGAATCAGCATAAAGGGTGCAACCGAAACATCCTGAGTTATTTCCCTCCAGAGATGAAAGGCCACCCTTGCTGTGCCAATATCTGCAGTCCACAGAGGACCCACTTGCTCCCAGGCTGACCTTCTCAAAGCCATGGAACATATTAGCTGGATGGCGTGTCTCAGGGGATGGACGGTGAGCCACACACAACCAGCAGGTCCAAAAAAGCAACAAGAAGGTCCCACGAATCCCCTGTGTTTTCTCAGAGCACTCAGAGCCCAGCCACCAGCTTCCCAGCAAACGGCTCGCCAGTAAGAGCCTCAGAATAGAAGATTCTCTGCCCATATTTTTCCCAGAAGCAGAAGTAAAGCCACAAGAGCCCATCAAGAGGCCCCTTACCTCCTAGCACCATCCACCCTTCTGAGGTAGCAGCCACAGGACGAGGGGACCACCCAGCATTTGTCGTAGTGTGTGTGTGTGTACGTGCTTGCTAAGTTACTTCAGTCGTGTCCGACTCTTTGTGACCCTGTGGACTGTAGCCCCCCAGGCTCCTCCGTCCATGGGATTCTCCAGGCACCAGTACTGAAGTGGGTTGCCATGCCGTCCTCCAGGGGATCTTCCTGACCCAGGATCAAACCTCCATCTCTTATATCTCCTGCATTGACAGGTGGGTTCTTTACCACTAACACCACCTGGAAAGCCCAGACCATGCATGGTCCAACTTAAAAATCAATTGCTCGGGCTCCCCTGTGACCCAGTGCCTGCCTATGCAGGGGACTGGGGTTCGACCGCTGGTCCGGGAAGATTCCACATGCCTCTGGGCAACAAAGGCCGTGCGCCCACACTACCGAGCCCATGGTCTCGAGCCTGGGCTCCGCAACAAGAGATGCCACCGCAACGAGAGGCCCGCACGCCACAACCAAGAGCAGTGCCCACTCATCACAACAGAAGAAGCTGGGCACAGCAACCAAGACCTAGTACAGGCAAAAATAAACAAACAAATCATTATTAACTTTTTAAAAAATAATCCACATCAAAAAAAAGTCTTAAAAAAAAAAAACACCAGTTGCTTTTGAACAGCGAGCTTTCCTGTTCATAGTCTGGTCCTCGACAACAACCAGAGTGAAGGAGGCTGGTGTTTACACAAACGAGGAAGCAGGATTCAGAAAGAACTGATCTCTATGTTAGAAATCTGGCTGCTCCAAACCACTTCCTGTTCTCAGCATCACCTCTCTTTGTACACATGTTCTGACTGCCCCATGACAAACTCTCTTGGCCGGGCGAATTTGAGCACGGCCCACGATGGTTTCAACACTGCTATTGCAGAGTTGCTGCTCCTACTTTAAAAAGCACGCCTGGGGAGCCCCTTCAGTGGGCACGGCCAGTTGGCTGGAGGCAACTGCAGGCCAGGAGCCAAACCCCTGGTAGCCACGCACCGCCTTTCGCCCTCCTCACGTTTCCTGAAGTTCTGCTGATCACATCAGGGAGGCTCCAGCTCTTCCTGAAAGCACCATGAGCCCACGCAGCAGCCACGGGCACGCCATGGGCTTGGCGTAAAGGGCCGTGCTGAACCAGTGAGCCCACTCCCGTGGTCAGAGGACTGGGCCAGGCTGACTTTCCAAGAAACCAGCCCAGAGAGCTTGGGTTCCCACCCTGAAAGTCCCTCCCTGGAGCAAGATGACATGAGCTGATCATTTCCCTGCCTGCTGCCACCTCTGCCATCAGGGGGAAGAAAAATCCGGGCCTGGAAGAGGAGCTGCTCAGGGCTGGAGCCCAGCGCTGGAGGGCAGGCACCCAGACATCCGTCAAGAGCGAGTGTGGCCAGTTATTGACCATCTGCAAACGGAGGTGGCATCAGGTGCTTTGGGGGTTATGGAGGATCAGCCTCAGAGGAAAAGCCAGAAATACCACATTGCCTGTGCGGAATACTCCCCAAACCCCAGCCCTATTCAGAGGGTTGGCCTAAACCATACTAGACCCAACACAGTTTCCTCAGCCGAGACAAGTATGTATCATGATCAAGGGATTCCCAACAGAACCCCCTCTCCGAGGCTATTTGGAAATTCTCAGGCTGTCATAGTGCCTGGGGCGGTGGGGGGACGTTAAGGGCCCTTAAAGGGCAAGACTGGGAATGCTAAGCCTCCAGCAATGCAGGAGGTGATCCTGCACTGAGAACCATCCTGCTCAGAATACCAATAGCATCTTTGCTGAGAAAACACAACACCTACCGCCCCTCCCCTTAATTCTCAGCCTGAGTCTGTCTTGTCTCCCTTGGGTAAATTTCAGTCTCACATGGCGCCATGTATGGAGACTCGGGAGCATCCATAGGGAGGCTGTTTCCTCGGGCGGGGTGCTGGTTTGCACAGGAAGACGGGTGGATCTTGTCACAAGTATGGGTTCAAGTGAGCATTCCAGGGTGAAATCCTGACTGTATGACCATTGTCGGTTCCCCATCTGTACGTGTGGTTACAAGAATTCAGTGAGATCATATGTGTATAGAGCTGCTCTCCGTGTGTGCTGTGCTCAGTCAGTCATGTCTGACTCTTAGTGACCCGGTGGACTGTAGCCTACCAGGCTCCTCTGTCCCTGGGATTCTCCAGGCAAGAATACTGGAGAGGGTTACCATGCCCATCTCCAGGGGATCTTCCCAACCCAGGGATCAAACCTGAGTCTCTTATGTCTCCTGCATTGCAGGCAGATTCTTTACCAGCTGAGCCACCTGGGAAGTCCTCATGATTTCTACTATTTAGGAACTGTCAGCCCAGAAATCTGGATCTCAGCTGTTCAGTGGCCGACATAGTGGGATAGCATAGTATGAAGACCAACTAGGGGGGCTTCCCGGGTGACTCAGTGGTCAAGACTTTGCCTTCCAGTGCAGGAGGTGTGGGTTCAATCCCTGGTCGGGGAACCATGATTCCACATGCCACATGGTCAAAAAACCAAAACATAAAACAGAAGAAGTATTGTAACAAATTCAATAAAGACTTTAAAAAAGGTCCACCTCAAAAAAAAAAAAAAAAGACCAATTGGGATGTAGAAATGGAGCTTCAGACCCCAAAACTACTTTTGTCCATGAGGTCATAGACCAATCAGTTGAGTTCTCAAAGCCCCGTCCTTTCATAGCTAAAAATATTATGGTGTTTTGTTCACAGAGTGATTGTGAAGATTAACAGATATTAGGAAGTGAAAATGCTTTGACCACTGGACAGAGAGGCACAAATATAACATGTTCCACCAACATAGAGGGAGAAGGAAATGGCAACCCACTCCAGTATTCTCGGCTAGGGAATCCCATGAACAGAAGAGCCTGGTGGACTACAGTCCTTGGGGTTGCAAGAGTCAGACACGACTTAGTGACTAAACCACCATCCACACAGAGCCATCTAAAGCTAAAATATCCATCCATATGCTGGTATTTTCTCCTTCACTTAAGATGATATCATTTCCTCTGTGATTAAAAGTAATCAATGCAATGACACACAGAAAGATGTCCAACCTCACTAATAATAAAAGATGCATATTAAAATATCAAGAGCCCATTTTTCAGAGAGCATATTGGCAAAGATTCAGAAGGCAGATGACACTCAGTGTTGGCAGGGGAAGCAGCCTTCTTACATACAAACATTGTGGGTGGAAATAGTAATTGATACAATATTTCTAGAAGACAATATGGAGAGACCTACCAAAAGTATATATATATATATATGCATACATACATATATATATACTTATATATATAATAGTAGTTACAAAAAAACTGTAAAAAAAAATGTTTACTGCCACATTCCTCACAATGGATAAAAATTGGGAGTAGCCTAAAAGTTCTTTCACTGGAGATCGGTTAGACCACACTCATATATTGAAATACAAACAGTCATAAGATACAGTTCTATTTAGTCTCATAGGAAGAAGTTTGTATTAAATTATTGAGTGGCAAACAGCAAATTATTGGACAGCAGAGGGCTTCCCCCGTGGCTCAGCAATAAAGAATCCGCCTGCCAATGCAGGAGACATGGGTTCAATCCCTGAGTCAGGAAGATCCCCTGGAAAAGGAAATGCTACCCACTCTCATATTCTTGCCTGGAAAATCCCATGGACTGAGGAGCAGGCTACAGTCCATGGGGTCACAAAAAGAGTCAGATATAACTGAGTGACTGAACAACAACCACCATTATACAACCCCACCGTTGCAAGTAAAAAGATGCAAATATTTTATATCTACATTCAAAAGTCGAAAAGAAAATACTCTAGACTCCGTTACCTCTGAGGAAGAGATTATGGGTGAAAGAGAGAAACAAATTCTGTTTACATCCAGAGGTGCATTATATTCAGAAAACCCATTCCACCTGAATGCCAGGTGATTAGCTGCTTAATTCAGCCACAGAGGAAGCCAAAGCCTATACATAATTGTATGTTAAAGCTTTATTATTGTGATTTCGTATTAAAACTATAGCAAAATTTTGAGGGCTGAAATAAAGTGCAGAGAGTTTTTCTGGACCATCAGCTTAAATGCAGCTCAACCCTTGCACTACCAGTGTGTGTTACTTTCAACCAAGGTAGGTTAGAAGCAACACATTTTGAGGGGAATCTCATTTTTCTCCAACAGTTTATTCTTTTTATATTTTCCATTACATCTGAATCAAGGATCATTTATCATAAATGTTGCATGTGATTTTGGAGGACTTCCTCTTTTTGAAACGTGGGCATGGTTAAGTTGACATCCTATCTTTTATTCGTCTTCGCCTGATGTGAATAAGTCTCAGATGAGGCTTTTTCCTTGAAAGATTCGTGGCCTGAATAGAATTAAATGTTTAAAAAATTCAAAAATAGTTCTAAAGGTTCAAAAAAAATAATTCTGAAGGTTCAAAAAAGGTTCTTGTTTTGTTTAATGTCATGCGTGTTATTACAACAAATAATTCTCTAAAATGAGACTTAATGACACAAGCTAATTGTCATAGCTGATTCAGGCTGCTGTGACAAATTACTGCAGACTTAAACAACAAGCATTTATTTCACATGGTTCCAGAGGCTGGAAGTCCAAGATCAAGGTACCAGCAGATTAGATATCTGGTCAGAATCCTCTTCTTGCTTTGCAGGCAACAGTTTTCATTTTGTTTTAAGAAATCTTCAGATTTATTCTTTTTAGTTATAAAAATAATAGATGCATATTGTAAAAAAAAAACTTGGAGAATAAAGAAAAGTGAGGGAAATAGCATTACTTATAACTCAGAGACAATCCCTTCCAGCCTTGCCTGTTTGTTTATAATGGATAAAAGAGATTCAACAACTTGGTGCACTCTGACTTTTCACTGAACAGTATAACACAGGCATTTCTTAGGAGAGAACTATAAACTGCTGACCTTTTGCTACTTGCAGCAAAAACTCTTTAGAAAATGTCAGAAATGCCACATGCTTGTTTTTGGAGCCGACGAGTCCAGAAAGTAGTGAGACTATCCCCATTGTCAGGGTGCCAGAGGGCAGGAAACTCTAGAGGACAGCCTGGTGGCAGTGGCAGAGAAGGCAGGATGCCAGCCCCTTTGAGCACTTGGGGCTGAAAGGCCCTGGAGGGAAGCTGACCCCCAAAAACCCTCGCCCCCAACTCCCTGAGACCTTCCACCTTATATGCACCCCGTTTTACCCACCCAGATCCTCTTCTCATCAGCCAGGTTCAACCCCTCATCCCTGACTTCAAGAGCCTCCACGCATGCTCGGAAGCACATGTAATCCTCCTGCTGACCAAGATGGGAGTGGCTGCTGGCAGAAGCGAAGGGAACCCCTGAATCACTATAGCAGGGGAAAAGGTGTTCTCAAGTGCAAACTTAGAAGATGCATTTCCCTAGAACACTCACGCACATGCTGAATCAGTTACTTTGGGCATCTGGCTAGGTGACATAAAGATGCTCCCACGAGGCATGAGTGTCCCCACCCCAAGACTATTTGAGGACACAAACTGAGCCATCCTCTTGCTGTGTACACATATGGCAGAAAGAGAGCTTGCTCTCTGGTTTTCTTCTTGCTACTGCTAAGTCGCTTCAGTCGTGTTCAACTCTGCGCAACCCCAGAGACGGCAGCCCACCAGGCTCCCCCGTCCCTGGGATTCTCCAGGCAAGAACACTGGAGTGGGTTGCCATTTCCTTCTCCAATGCATGAAAGTGAAAAGTGAAAGGGAAGTCGCTCGGTCGTGTCCGACTCCTAGCGACCCTATGGACTGCAGCCCACCAGGCTCCTCCATCCATGGGATTTTCCAGGCAAGAGTACTGGAGTGGGGTGCCCCAGGGCACTAATCCCATCATGAGGACACCACTCTCATGACCTCATCTAAACCTCCTTGCCTCCCAAAGACCCTGCCTCCAAATAACATCACATTGGGGATTTGGCTTCAAAATATGAATTGGTGGGGGACACACTGAGTCCATAGCATTAATCTACTTTTTCATCTTATAATTTTTTAGGTTTTCATAATATTTTTGGTTCCCCAAAAGGAGCTGACAATATCACGGTTTTCCCAAAGCTGCCTAGCTAGCAGATTCTCTCTTATCATTCATATTAAGTCTCTCATTTCACTGAGCTATTCCCTCATTTAACTGTTGGAAAGTTCATAATTTTGTGCATGAAATTAATAACTTTCACACATAGTAGTGCAGCATTTCCCTCTCACAATAATAAACGCACATTTTCACTTCCACTGATTGACGAGATTCCAACATATAAAGCACAAAGGAGATTCCCAAAGTTACATCTAGAAGGCTTGCCTCTATTTCAAAACAGCTATTAATAAGTCTGAATGCCACGCCTTGTTCCTGTCACTGCTGTCATTATGATTGGCTATGAAGCCATCACACAACCGTTGATCACACAGTTTCAGCGATATAGAAATAATGTTGAAGTCAGTCTCAACTACCTGTCCCTCCAAAGGCCAAGCCCAAAACTGAGCAAAATATCAGATTTCGGCAGAATACCGAGGCCAGAGTTGGCCTTTGGTCCATCTTGAATTTATTCTTCTCTACATTGTTTGATTGTTTTTTAATGAGAAGCATGTATTTGTTTCATGATTGAACAGCTATTTTTATTAAAATCACACACACGCAAACTTAGCATCCTATCCTCAAAAAAACAAAACAAATTAGATGGGTGGGAACATTGCATTGAACCTCTAAGTGGTTCCCAAGCTTTTTGAATAGTAGTTGTTGTTTGATTGTTATCTGATGCTGGAGTCTGTATCTGAGAGCTTCCAGTGCCCTCAAGGATCACTGTGACCCACCATGCCTCTCACTCAAGAGTTCCTGACAGAGCTGGCTCATTCCCAGCATCAGACTCCCCCCCCTGCACTCCATGCTCTAAAGCTGGCAAAGGCAGTGGTTCAAACACAAATCTAACTACCTCCAGTTCCCATGCACAGCTTGCTAGGACTTCTTTCACTGACAGGATAAAGCCTAATCCTTGGGGTGACATTTAGCATCTTCCAAAGGATGTCCCCTACCTCTTCACCCATCCTTCCCCTGCAAACCATGCTCCTGGCAACCTGGACTCTGCCCCTCTCTTCCCTTCACCTCAAGTTCTCTTCCTGGTGAACTTGAACTTGCCCTTCAAGGTCCAGTGTCAACATTGCCCCCTCCATGAAGTCCTCTTCCCCCACATCCCCAGCAGAATTTGTCGTGCTATCAATGAAGACCGAGAAGCCCTCTCCCCAATCTGCAAATTCCTGAAAATAGTTACTACATCATTGTCACCCCAAGTCCTGTGCACATAGCAAACACATCCTTCCAGCAAACAGAAGGACCTTAGCAAATGGTGCAAGAAAGAATGAACGGATGAATATAGATAATTAGTCCCAATATTTTGTGTGTATTTTACGCCCACTCCTTGATATTCGAGGGAATGCTCTGCATAGATTGCAAAACCAAAGCTAGTAACCACTGGACCATTTCAAGCCCCGTTCTCTGGAGACCCCACATTCACAGCAGAGGCTGAGGGCAGTTCTGAGGTCCAGGAGAAGTCCCCCGTCAGTTGGTACAGGTCAGACCCTCACTGGTCCTCACAGGCAGGATCCCAGGGAAGACATATACATAGTATTCTCTTTCATATTCTTTTCCATTATAGTTTATTACAAGATACTGGATATAGCTCCCTGTGCTATACAGTAGGTCCTTGCAGGTTATCCATTTTATATATATAGTAGTGTGCATCCGCTCATCCCAAACTCCTAATTTATCCCTCCCTTTCCTTTTTCCCCTTTGGTAACCAAAAGTTTGATTCCTAGGTATGTGAGTCTGTTTCTGCTTTGCAAGCAAGTTCATTCATATCATTGTTTAGATTCCACATATAAGTGATATCATGGCATTTGTCTTTCTCTGACTTACTTCACTTAGTATGGTAATCCCTGGGTCCATTCATGTTCTATGTGAAAAGTGAAAGTGAGAGTCGCTCAGTCGTGTCCGACTCTTTGCAACCCCATGGACTATACAGTTCGTGGAATTCTCCAGGCCAGAGTACTGGCGTGGGTAGCCTTTCCCTTCTCCAGGGGATCTTCCCAACTCAGGGATTGAACCAAGGTCTCCTGCACTGCAGGCAGATTCTTTACCAACTGAGCTATCAGCGAAGCCAATGTTGCTATAGATGACATTAATTTATCTGTTTTGTGGCTGAGTAATGTTCCATTTTATATATGATATGTGTATCATGTTTTCTTTATCCATTCATCTTTCAATGGGCATTTAGGTTCATTCCATGTCTTGTCTATTGTAAACAGTGCTGCTATGAACATTGCGGTTCATGTATCTTTTCCAGTTAAAGTTTTCTTCTTTTCCAGATATATGCCCAGGAGTGGGATTACTGGGTCATATGGTAACTCTATTTTTAGTTTTTTGAGGAATCTCCATATTGTTCTCCATGATGGGTAGACCAGTTTATTCCCACCAAAAGTATAGGAGGGTTCCCTTTTCTCCACAAACCCTCTCCAGGGTTTATCATTTATATACTTTTCATTATGGCCATTCTGACCAGTGTGAGGTGGAACCTCACTGTGGTTTTGATTTGCATTTCTCCAATAATGAGCGATGCTGAGCATCTTTTCATGGACTTGTTAGCCATCTATATGTCTTCTTTGGAGAAAAGTCTATTTAGATCTTCTGCCCATTTTTTTTTTTTTTTGGATTGGATTGTTTTTGTCTTTATTGAATTGTAAGAGCTGTCTGTATATTTCAGAAATTATGTTCTTGTGGGTCCAGTTTTGCCTGCTTCTAAACTTCATCCAAGTTGAATCCTAGGATATGTGTCCTTTTGTGCCTGTCTCCTTTCATTTAACCTCATATCCAGAGTTTCACCCATACTACTGTGCTTTCTTTAGTTGTTAAAACAGCCAAATAAAATACCAGGGAAGAAAAGAATTTAGGAAACATGTGTAGTATTACTAGCTGTGTCTTGGGCAGTCTTTAGACTGCAAGCTCCCTGAGAGTAAATATGATGTCTTACTCATTTTTTTCTATTTTCAACCCTTAAAAGTATGCCTAGTTTGGGGGAGAATGGATACATGTATATGTATGGCTGAGTCCCTTCACTATTCACCTGAAACAACATTGTTAATTGACTATATCCCAATACAAAATAAAGTTTTTTTAAAAAAAAATTATGCCTAGCTCATAATTGGGGCTTGACAATTTTTGATTGAATTGGGAATTATTATATTGCATAGACCATCTGGCCTTTTATGTCCTGTCTTTTTTTCCCTCTACAGCCTCATTGCCCCTCTAGCCCCATCTCTGCAACACCAGCCTGCCCGGGTGGACTCTGCCCTTTGTCTTTCTTCTCTAGGCCATGCACAGGCTCTGTCCCTGTTTTCAACTCTGTTATTCCCTCTCCAGATGCTAAAATGACTCACTGGGGTGGAGAGAAGGGAGCTGGGAAGAAGTGGGGCTGAGTGGGGATGCAGACAGAAAACTGTCAGGAGAGGATCCTGGCTGGGCCAGGAGAAGAGCTGGAAGCAGCCTAAATGCAGTGGTCAGACAGGAGACAGAAGCAGGCACTGTGGGGGCTCCCCCGACCCCGCCTGGGCTCCAGACACCAGCTCCGTGGAGCCCCTCAGTCTAGGTCTGAGCCTTACCACCTTCCCTCCTGGACGTGCATTGCAGCCAAGTTCAGAGCTCACCCCAGCTGTCGGGACACACTGTCACTCCAGCTGTTACTGAGCAATGGATTTCTGTTGCCAAGATATGGATTTGGTTTTAATAACAGTTAGTGCAAACACTGTAAATTTACTGCTGCAAGAGAGAGTTTTTGAAAACGTCCACTCTGGCTATAATTTTTCAGCCGCGCCAGCTGTTTGCGCTCAGCTCATACCTGACATGGTGCTTTGAAATAGCAATCACTGTATTTATAAGAAGGCGAGGACCCATAAATATGTCACAAGTGGAATATACAACGCCATATTTCACCATTTTCTATTTTAAAATTGTGAGTTATGGCTGCAGAAATGCACGCCCATTAAAGGTGATATGATGTATTTTCTGCCCTGTTCAGGAGTCCATCCATCATTGAGACAATAAAGAAAACCGCACTTACTTTTTTCCTGTCGTCTGTAATTTATGATCCCCAAAAAGCTGTAACCTTTTGGCAGGCTTTGCAGAAACCACTGCACTGTTAGCAACTAAATAACCTTTTATAAGGTTTTAAATGTGTTGCTACAGTCTCAATGCACTTGCTGTATTGATCCAGAAGATCTTGGGGAGGGGGGAGAAAAAGGGAGTGGGAGGAATGGAGGAAGATGATCTATAACCAGATCGATAAAGGCATATAGATTGTTGAAAGATGCTTCTAATGATTTTTGCCAGCCATCATCTTTCAGCACGCCACGCCCTATCTCTTAGGCTTTGGTCTTGGCTAGAATTGATTGACCTTGCTTTTTCCTCCCTCCCCTCCCTCACTCCAGCTGAGCAGCCAGACAAGGGAGAAGCAGAATGCATTGGCCACCACAGGCTATTTGCAGGAGAGCTCTGAGAATCGCAGGGCTGGAAGGGGGTCATCAAGGCTATCTCAGGGCCCAGATGAGGAAACTGAGGCCAGCCAAGCAGCCGTGACGCGCACAAGCTCACGTGGCGATGGAGGAGCAGAGCTTTGAGGTGGATTCCTGGTTTTCTGTGCACCTTTACCCAAACTTTCCATCCGCTGGCAGTCTCCTGTTTGCCCCCGAGGAAGAGGTTGTGCCTAGAACAGGTGAACGCATTTCTGTTGAGCTCTGCAGAGCCAATAAATCTGCCTGACAGTGAGGTGGAGTGCAAAGACTATGAGCTTGGGAATCAGACAGAACCGAGCTGAATCCGGACCCCGCCTCTCACTCCCATGGGCAGCCACCAGCCTATCTAGGTCGCTGCTACGCCTGCTGCAAGATGGCAACATAATCCACCTAAAGGTGGTGGGAAAGATTGGATCTGATGTCTGGACAACACTGAGCTGAAAGCCTGTAAGTGACAAGGGAATGGTGAAAGTGACTGATTCCCTGTCCTGCCCTGTTCAGCCCTCCTCCCATCACCAGGATTTTCGTGGTTCTCCTCCCGCCTTCTTTGCCCCACCTTATTCTCCAGGACAACGGCAATGGAAACCCTCCTGATAGAGCCAGCTAAAAGAGAAAGTTGGATGCCCTTTTCAACTGCAAAATCTGTGGTGTAGAGGCATTACCTTAATTGTCAACGATGAAAGCAGCGGAGGTGAAAATGATTACTTTCCCCTCCTGAATACAAGTGGAGGCAGGCTCCTAGAGCTCTGAGACCACGCCTGGTCAGTTCCCTCTAGAGTGACCAGCAGGAGGCCATTGGTAATAGAGCTTTTCACACTATATTCTTGGTAGGGAACATTTGCTGGGGAAAAAAAAGTCCTTGTGAAGCAATCAGACTGTGGTGCAGTAGATGTATCTCAGGGGACCCTCTTTCCAGACAGCCCTGCATTCTCAAAAGCAATGCTTACAGCTCCAGGAACACACTGCTTGGGAGCAGAAGTGGACAAATGACCTGCAGGACAAATCCGGCCACAGCCTGTGTCTGTAAATAAATTCCATTAGAACACAGCCACACCCATGCGATTATGTGTTGTCAAAGGCTGCTGTCAGCTACAACTGCAGACATGAGTACAATGGTCCCTCAGGGTCCAACGGGCGTTGGCTCCAGGGTCCCCACTCAGGTCCCTTATATAAAATGATGTAGCATTTGCATGGAACCTACACACATCCTCTCATAGACTTTAAATCATCTCTGCTGCTGCTGCTGCTGCTAAGTCGCTTTAGTCGTGTCCGACTCTGTGCGACCCCATAGACGGCAGCCCACCAGGCTCCCCCATCCCTGGGATTCTCCAGGCAAGAACACTGGAGTGGGTTGCCATTTCCTTCTCCAGTGCATGAAAGTGAAAAGTGAAAGTGAAGTCACTCAGTCATGTCTGCCCCTCAGCAACCCCACGGACTGCAGCCCACCAGGCTCCTCTGTCCATGAGATTTTCCAGGCGAGAGTACTGGAGTGGGGTGCCACTGCCTTCTCCAAATCATCTCTAGATTACTTATAATACTTGATGTGATGTAAATGCTATGTAAATAGATGCCTGTGTGTGGCAAATTCAAGTTTTGCTTTTTAGAACTCTCTGGAACCTTTTTTCCCCAAGTATTTTCCATCTCCAAAGATGCTGAACCCAATGGATAAGGAGGGTCAACTGTAGTTTCTACAGAAACCAGAAGACCCGCCAAGTCTAAGACAGTTACCAGGGGAACTTGCCTGGTGGTTCAGCAGTTAAGCCTCCAGGCTTCCACTGCAAGGGATGTGGGTTCCATCCCTGGTCAGGGAACTAGGATCCCGCAAACCTCGTGGCAAGGCCAAAAAAAGAAAGAACTTTTACAAAATAAAACAGCTGCTAGCTCTTTCCCCCCAAAAAAATTGCAAACCCCTGCTCTGAAGTTCTCCCAGCTGTGCCACAAGCCAGAGGGGCGTCCCAGCAGCAGGCGGTCTATAAGTTTGTGTGTGGTGATTTATAGTTTACAAAGTGCTCTCAGGAACGTGATTTTAAGTGAACCTCCCAGCAAGGAGATGGAGATGCTGATTATTCCTGTGTTACAGAGACCTGCACTGAGACCTAGAGTCCAAGCACTTGCAGCCCCACCCCCGATAGTCCAAGGCGGAGCTAAGTGCTGAACGCAGGCAGAGTGTCCTGGGAGGCCCAGCCTCCCCACCACCCCATCCAAAGCAGGAAACCTCATACCCTTTGTGTGCCCCTCCCATACCCCTCTGGTGCCCCAGCCAACCAGCTGGCGACCTGGGATGTCACTTGGCTGCTCTGGCTCTTAGTTTCCTTGCATCCAAAATGAAGCCACGAAAACACTCTCTTTGAAGAATGCTTTTCCCCTGGAGAAGGAAATGGCAACCCACTGCAGTATTCTTGCCTGGAGAATCCCATGGACAGAGGAGCCTGGTGGGCTACATTCCATGGGGTCGCAAAGAGTCAGACATGACTGAAGTGACTTAGCACAAAGGGCTCTTCCATGATGCAAGTACCTTACGAAGCATTTCCTGGAGGAGGGGGGATTGACCTCCTTGGCCCAGTCTGAACCACCCGTGGACAGGCCATAGGAGAAGCTAGTGAGGCAGACCCGAGGGTGGGAAGGAGGGGAAGAAGCCTCCCTCTGTGGACTGGCCACCCTAAAACCCATGTGGGCCCCTGGACCCCACAGGCCATGTCAGAGGCTGGAGACAGTACGAGTGGGCCCAGAGAGGCTGCCCAAACACACAGGACTCCACCCTGGCTCTGGACAGAGCTCATCCCCAAGGCTGGAAAAGCCCAGGCTGCCCTTCTGTGGAGGAAGGGTGAGTCAGGGTGGGGAATAACAGGGATAAGAGAGGTCACCCCTTTGTCACAGGCCCTGCCGTCCCTCTGTGGCCAAGTCTCTCTCTCTCTCTTCCTGCTTTCTCCCAGAGCACCTCCCCCAAATCATTATTAACATTGTAAATAAAAAGCGAGAGGCAAGTTATTAAATGTAAAATATGCGGAGTTCCTCCCAGAACTCTCCGGGCAGTTCATAAACGTGACGGCTTAATTTTGCTGCCGATCCAGGCAGCTGATGAAGCATCGCCGGCTTCTGGGCTAATTGAAGCTGTTAACGAAGCGGAGGAGAGATGATCGCCGGCAACCCCGTCCTGCCCGCGGGGAGCAGCGGGGCGGCCCGGGGCCCGAATCCGCATCTCCACCCTGTCTCAGCGGCCACTGCGCCGGGCCCCCACCCCCAGAATCCCCCTGAGCAAACTCGCTCCCTGTATCCACAGCTCTGCAGCTCAGCCGAGCTCCCGGAACCTGCATCTGGAGTCACTTTAAAAGCCACAAGAGGTCCCCAAGTCTCCCCACGGAGAAAAGTGGTTTCAAACACAGATTGGGGTAGAGTCTGCAGAGGGTTAGTCTTCCCATAATCTGAAGAATTCTGGCCCTCAGAGCCCCTGGCCCTCAAACCTCAGGCGGAGTGGAAGCAACCCAGATGTCCATCAACGGAAGAACGGACGAACGAGCGCTGGCATGTTTATACAAAGGAATATTATTCGGGCACAGAAAACAAAATAAAGCACTGACACCTGCCACAGCGGGGATAATCCTTGAACATATTATGCCGAGTGAAATAAGCCAGGCACAAAGGTCACTTATGGTATGACCATTTCTATGACATATCCAGAATAGGTAAATTCAGAGAGACAGAAAGTAGATGAGTGAGCAGGGCCTGGGGAAGGGGAAGATGGGAAGTGGCTGCTTATTGGGGCAGGTTTTATTTGGGGTGATAGAAACGTTTGGGAGTAGATAGGAGTGGTAGTCACACAACACTATCAATTATTAAATGCTACAAAATCGTTCACTTTATATGTATGTGTGTGTGCGTGCTCAGTCATGTCCGACTCTTTGCAACCCCATAGGCTGTAGCCTACCAGGCTCCTCTGTCCATGGGATTCTCCAGGCAAGAAGACTGGAGTGGATTGCCATTTCCTTCTCCAGGGGCTCTTCCCAACCTAGGGACTGAACTTGCATTTCCCGCACTGGCAGGCAGCTTCTTTACCCCTGACCCACCTGGGAATCCCTGTGTTTATCTGTATTTTACCTCAGCGAGGCCGATTTTAACTTCACACTCATCCAACTGGCTCCTCTTCAAGGGCTTTTGACTCTTTGATCTGGGCACTTGGTCAAGCCCTAACTCCACGTTCCTGGCTCCTGTATGACAAGGGGTGACCATAGGCCTCCAGCCTCGTCTTCAACCAACGCAAGTATCAAAAACAACTGCTCACCTTTTGCCCCTGTTGAGGTTTGTGGGCCAGAACAAGAGAGCCTGTGGTAGGGACAGCTCAGTATAGCAGAGATAACTAAGCCTTTGAAGTTAGGAGAACTTTATTGCAGTCCTGATTCCGCCATGGTATAGCTGTGAGATCTTGGATGGACTCCCTTAAATTCTCAGATCCTCAGTTTCCTCATCTGTCACACAGGGATGGCCACATCAGCCTTACCTTCTTTACAGATTTGTTATAAGCCTCAAAGGAGACACTTTGTATTATTATTGTTATTATTATTATTGGTACCTGTTTAAAAACTCACTGACTCGATGGGAGTTGATGATGGACAGGGAAGCCTGGCGTGCTGCAGTCCATGGGGTTGCAAAGAGTAGGACACAACTGAGTGACTGAACTGATCTGAACTTTAAAAACTAGTGTATTGCACTCAACATCACTAGTCAACAGAAATGCAAGTCAAAACCACAATGAAATATTACTTCACACCTGTCAGAATGGCTATCATTAAAAAGAATACAAATAACAATTGTTGGTAAGGATCTCAAGAAAAAGAAACCTTTGTACCCTGATGTTGGGAATGTAAATTGGTGCAGTCACTATGGAAAACAGTATGGAGGTTCCTCAAAAAATGAGAATTAGAACTACCATATGATCCAGCAATCCCACTTCTGGATATATATTTGAAGAAAAGAAAATTCCCATTTGAAAAGATACATGCTCCCAGTGTTCGTAGCAGCATTATTTACAGTAGTCACAATATGGAAGCAACTTGTGTCCACCAATGAATGAACGATAAAGAAGCTATGGTATTGGGAACTCCCTGGATATCCAGTGGTTAGGATTCAGTGCTTTCACTTCTGGGGCCCAGCATTGATCCTTGGTCAGGAAACTAAGATCCTGCAAGCCGTGAGGCCAAAAAAAAAAAAAAAGATATAGTGTGTGTGTATACACATACAATGGAATATTACTCAGCCATAAAAATGAATGAGATTTTGCATCTGCAATGTAGATGGACCTAGAATGTACTGCTTAGTGAAATAAGCCAGACAGAGAAAGACAAATACTGTATGTTATCACATACATGCAAAATCTAAAAAAATAAATGAATGAATATAACAAAACAGAAACAGATTCACGGATACAAAGAACAAACTAGTGGTTACCAGTGGAGAGAAGAATGAGGGGAGGGGCATGGTAAGGGTATGAGATTAAGAGGTAAAAACCACTATGTATAAAATAAATAAGCTACAAGGATATATTGTAACAGCATAGGAAAATATAGCCAATATTTTATAATAACTTTACTTCAGGTATAATCTATAAATATTGAATCAGTATGGCATACACTTGAAACTAATACAATATTGTAAATCAGCTATATCTCAATAAAAAAATAAAGTGTATTAACCAACAAGTATTTATTAAGCAACTGCTCCATTCCTAACTGTGTGCTAAGCTGTGCGCAGGAAGCGGGGGAAGGGAATCAGATGGAGACCAGACAAAGAGACCATCCCTGCCCTCCAGGTTAGAAAGGCCAAACCAATACAAAGGAAGCCACTGGACAGCAAAGAGCAGCTCTGTGCAGTCAGTACTGATGTGTTGCTGGAGGAAACACTGTGAGTTCCTGACACCGAGAGCCCAGGATCCCCGGTTCTAGGCATGAGCGGTGGCCAAGTCAGTGAGCCATTTGAAAGGCACATAAAAATTTTATTTTTAATATTTTGACTTTAGTTTTCTTGCTTTCCTTTTCTTGGTCGCACTACTCAGCTTGTGGGATCTTATTTCCCCAACCAGGGATGAAACCCACATCCCCAGCAGTGGAAGCCCAGAGTCTTAACCACTGAACTGCCAGGGAGGTCCCTAGTTCTCTGACTTAAGTTCCTCAGAGGTCCTTCCTGGGTTTAAAAATCTGATACTAAGCAAAATTAAAACACAAACCAGGAAAATTATTTGTCGTAGATATGTCAGAAGATGGATATTCTTAACATGTAAAGGGGCTTTGAAAATTCAATAGGAAAAAGATGAATATCCCAAAGGGAAAAAAATAGGTAAATAACACAGGTTTTTGTACAAAAACTTCACTACTAATTATAATAAAGAAAAATTGGAAATATTCTAAATCCAAAGCAAAGTAGAATATTTTTTATTTTCACCATGGCACAACCATATTATATAGTCATTGATAATCCATTTTTCATAATACTCAATGACAAAGTTTTTGTAATAAAAGAGGAAAAAAGAATGAAAACTTTCAGAATTCCTGTTTTATGTCTTGTTTGTCCAGAAAAAAAGACACTATATGCATTCAAAAGTTAACACTAGTTATCTCTGAGTATAGGTTAATAATTTTATTTCTCTTTTATTCTTTTATGTTTTTCTGAATTTCTATAATGAGCACATTATTTTCTAATTTAGAAAAAATATGTATAATCTATGATGCAACAGAACAGCAAATTCAGGGTTTTACATTCAGCTCCATTAAAATTTCATTCTAGCACCAAAGTGATAAAACCTTCACTAAAATAAATTTTCAAACGTTATTAAAAATGGCCTTTATTATTTTGCAACTGTTTCTCTACAACAGCATCTGTCTCACTCAGTGGTTGATTAGCCTACCTAAATTCTCAACTATTCATAAAATGTCTTGAGGACAGGAATCTAGTCAAATTTATTCCTGGCACCAAATACCATAATAGGTGTTCAGTAGATGTTGGTTGAAACAAAGGCAAGAATTGAGAGCTCATCGTTCTGAAAGAAATTGACCAAGGGGCAATAGAAGGTGAGGTGGAGGGCCTTGAAGGATGGGTTGTTGTTGTCAGTTGCTAAGTCGTTTCTGACTCGTGACTCCATGGACTGTAGGCCTCCAGGTTCCTCTGTTCATGGGATTTCCCAGGCAAGAATACCAGAGTGGACTGCCTTTGGCCATGAACTATCTTTAATTTCATTCATCTGCACAGTGAATGTGCCAGGTCCAGAGGGCTGTGCTGACACTGAAGATTCTGAGTTAGATGGGATCCAGAGCCTTACAGCTTAGGGATGAAGGAAGACATGCCAAAAGCTGGTGAGGACAGAATAATAGAGCTGAAACAAGAGCACAAAGGAAGAAGCTGTTCATCCTTCTGATGCTGGAGGGCAGGAAGAGAAGCCGGGAGAAGGTGCAGGACCAAGAGGACAGTCTTAGAGGGACGCAGAGAGGGAAGGCAGTGATCGGAACCAAGGCTGGGATTCAGGGGAGAGAGGTGGGCTTGGAAAACAACACTCTCAAGGACATCAAGGGACTCCGCATCCTCCCCCATCACCCACATGCACACAAAGCTCACACGTGGGGAGCCAGGGTACTTGGAATAGGCCCGCCTTCTCAGCAGGGCTCATCCTACACCTAGACCTGGGTGGGTGTCCCAGCAACTGAGCCATTGCGCTCTCCCTGTGACCAAGGTCTCGAGCCTCAACATCCAGCTGTGCAGGAATCCTGTTTCCCCATAAGTCAGCTGGGGTACCTGCCCAGCTCTATGCTGTTGTTCAGGTGCTCGGTCGTGTCTGACTCTTTGCCACCCCACATTGCAGCACGCCAAGCTTCCCTGTCCTTCACCATCTCCCAGTGCTTGCTCAAACTCATGTCCATTGAGTCCGTGACGCCTTCCAACCATCTTGTCCTCTGTCGCCTTCTTCTCCTCCTGCCTTCAATCCTTCCCAGCACCGGGGTCTTTTCCAATGGACTGTCTCTTCACATCAGGTGGCCAAAGTATTGGAGCTTCAGCTTCAGCATGAGTCCTTCCAGTGAATATTCAGGGTTGATTTCCTTTAGGATGGACTGGTTTGATCTCCTTGCAGTCCAAGGGACTCTCAAGAGTCTTCTATAGTACCACAGTTTGAAAGCATCAGTTCTTTGGCACTCAGTCTTCTTTATGGCCCAACTCTCACATCCATACATGACTACTGGAAAAACCATAGCTTTTTTACTATACAGCTCTATGTGGGACATTATTTTAACCTTGAGAAGAGGCAGTTTTGAAACTGGGGAGCCCATAACCATGCCATCTGCATCACAATCCCATCACCTCTTGGTGATACAGTACAAGTCTCTTTTCCTGCATGACTGCCCGGAGTTTAATGGGATGACCCTCCCCAATAAGCTGGTGAACGTTTCCCAAGGAATGCCCAGAAAACACACACAGTCTACCACATACAGGGAAGGGTTTGTTGTTTTTTATTTCCATCCAGGAAATGCCAGGATTTCCCTCGGGGTCGTCGTTGCCTGCTCTGATCTGGAATGCATTATTTGAACGCAGGCAAATGTAAATTAACGTCATCTTCAAGTTGAGTTTCTCAGCAAGGTAACAAAACGTTGACATCAGTCTGAAAGTCAAATTAGGCTCTGCGTGATGTGGTGTGACCTGAGGTGTTGACACCCTGGCCGGGTGCCTTTTGAGTTTCGGGAAAGCTCGTGATTGGGAACAGAGCTCATGACTTCAGCTGGTTCCCAGAACGCCCCTGGACAGCGAAGAACCCTTGGTGAGCAAATCCGTGATGTTGCTTCAGCCTTTTCCAGGAAATGTGCATGATGTATTCATCCTTCACACCATTACTGGGTCCCTACGACGCATCTGACACTGTGATGGGTACTTGGGGGCAGCGGGTGACCTCCAGCAGATGTAGATCCAGCCAACAAAATCTTCTCTGGACCACCGCCTCTAGTTCCCACCCCAGAGCTCTCCTCCCTCTCCTGTCAGGTTGGTTTTACCTCGTGCTTTCCTTTCCTCACCTTCCAATTACCCCTCCGTCCACTGCAGGCCACCTCTGGCCCCACCTCTCCGTGGAAACCTCTTCTACTGAGGACACTAGAAGTTTCCTCACTATCCACCCAAGGATGGGGCTCATTCCTCCCATGCATTCGTGCAAGTGTGCTAACTCACTTCAGTCATGTCTGACTCTTTGCAACCCTATGGATGGTCTACGACCTTATCTGTCCATGGGATTCTCCAGGCAGGAATACTGGAGTGGATTGCATGCTCTGCTCCAAGGGATCTTCCCAACCCAGGGATTGAAGCCACATCTCTTAGGAATTGAACCCCATCCTGCATTTCAGGCAGGTTCTTTACCACGAGTGGCACCTGGGAAGCCGCCTTTGTCCCAGCTTCCTTCCAATGTTCACACACAAGGTTGATGCATCACTTCTTTCTGAAATTCTCCTCCCTCTTGAATGTCACTATTTCCTTATGGGTACCAACATTTCTGACAGATAATTCTCCTTAGAGCCCTCAAAAATAGATAACTGATGAGGACCCACAGTACAGCACAGGGAACGCTACTCAGTTCTCTGTGGTGACCTTAGCAGAAAGGAAATCCAAAAAGAGGGGATATATGTGTACATATAGCTGTACACTTTGCTGTACAGCAGAAACTAGCAGAACATTGTAAAGCAACTGTGCTCTAATAAAAACTAAAAAAAAAAAAACATGTCATCTGGAAAAAAGTGCTCCCAGCCCTCCCTATTTCCTACAACTATAGAATCCAAGCTTCTTGGCATGAAAGGTGTCTTGGGATTTAGGCCCTGACAGCCTCTCCAGATTCATCTCCCCACCACTCACTGCCTCTCCCCACACCTAATGCCACAGCAACTCAAAACCATGTGTGAGATCCCTTCAAGACCATGCTACCTTCCACGTGTGCTGTGTGAATGCTCCTCCCCGGAATACCTTTCTCCAGCCCACCTGGTCATCCACCTGGCCAACCTGGACGCTTCTTCAGAACCTGGCCTGGTCAGTTGTCACTCTCTTGGTGAGGTCTTCTCTGATCAGCTCATCCCTACTTATTCCAAAAAGAGCCATCTACCCCTCCTCTGGACTACCTTCACTATCTACCCTCAGCCCCACTGTCACACGGACCACACTGTCTTCTCAGGGTGCCCTAGGGCACAGTTCAGACCTTGGCAGAGCATCCCTTCTGAGCTGCTGGCAGCCATCTGGGAGGAGCTGGTCCACTTGCATCACTTTGCTCTGTTTTCAACTCAGGAATATCACAACCAGGAAAGAGATCTGATCGCTGGGCACTCAGGTGGCCTTTCCAGGCTCTGCATGGAGGCTGAATTAAGGACAGAGCAGAGGGCTGCACCAGAGCTCATCTAGAGGGGGCTCAGGGTCCTCTCAGTCCAGCCCCAGCCTCTTTGAGTAGCACAAAGAGGGGACCACAAGGTCCAGGAAAAAGACAAGAATGCCTAGGAAGTGAGTGAGTGAGTTGGCGTGGAGTAAGCCCCGGCCCTGCAGTATCTGAGAGAGAGTGGTGAGTGTGGGTCACAAATTTCTCTGATGGGATGTCACCGGCCTGTCCATAAGACAGAAGGCTGAACCTCCTGTTGGTTGAGTTATATCGGAGGGCCTGCGGTTTTTGTCTTAGTGACGATTTTGGTTTTTTGTTTTGTTTTGTTTCACACTGCCATGAGATAAAGAGAACAACTTGTTTCACAGTTTTCACGGTAATATCATGTGCATTTGAGAGTCAGGCATGTGTCCTGCTGCTGTAATTTTTTTCCCATCTGGAAATATGGAGAGGCGGGTGTTCACTCTCCCTGCGACCGTGGCCTTCCCAATGTTGTGGTTTGGCCGCTTGCTCTCTCACGCACCTCCCAGCCCACTGAGGGCAATAAATCATTCCCTTGGGGTGGGTACCATTAAAAACAAAAAGCAGCTGTGCTCAAGGGCCCCTGGGTACAGAAGAATAGAGCCCCTTGCCTTGGCCCTGCTAACACATCTTCTTCCAAACCTCCTTGAGAAGGCAAAACCCTGAGTTCTGAGAAGAGGCTTGGCTGACTCAAGACACGAAGAAGGGCTTTCTGAAAATGTCACGAGAAGTGGGGATGGGTGGAAGAGAAACGCAGGAGTCCAGTGCATAATGGTGTGTTTTAAACCACATGCCTTTTACCAGACTGGGTTATTAAATTAATTCAGAACTTATGCTCACACTTAAAAGATTTCTGTCATATTTTATGAACACGATGATCTCAGAGTAATTTGCACTGGAAATGTGTCATATTAAATCAGGGACACTAATAAACTTTATGACTTAAACTCCACATGGATCAGACGTGGCAGATAAACCATCCTACTTTTGCACTCACGTTCATGCCATTGAAATATGGCTCCTCCTATGGGAAGCCATAAATAAACTTGATAACATTCCTTCTGCCCCACTGTAAACGTACCCATCGGTTGGAGGCATCACCTGTCTGTCCTGCTCCTCCACTCCAAAGCGTGTGATGCCAGTGGGACGGGTTGACCAGGCAGAGATATTTCTTTGGGATTTTAAAGCAATTTGACTCCCATGGCCTTATGACCTTCCATTCACACTGGCATGGCCTTTGTGCTGGACTGTGTATAACTGCTCAGGAGTGTTTTTCAGGTACAAGTGTTGTATAAAAAGTCCTGGATGGTGAGTTATGATATCTGAGCACTTCTGGTTCTGCTTCTGGCTGGCTCTGTGATCTGAACACAAATCAGACAGGATGGTGTAACAGAAAGGGTCCAGGCATGTGAATCAAAGGTTTATTTCCACTTAACAGGTGTTTTGTTTTGTTTTGTTGAAAACTTCATGTGATCCAGGCCCTGTGCAAGTCACTAGAAATAGAAGAGTGAATAAGATTCTATTAGAACCCCAACAAAATTATTTGGGAAGCTAAATTAAATTATTCGGGCTTCCCTGGTGGCTCAGAGTTAAAGAATCTGCCTGCCAATAGAGGAGATGTAAGAGATGCAGATTCCATGCCTGGGTCAGGAAGATCCCCTGGAGAAGGAAATGGCAACCCACTCCCATATTCTTGCCTGAGAAATCCCATGGACAGAGGAGCCTGGTGGGCTGCAGTCCATGGGGTGGCAAGAGTTAGACATGACATGACTTAGCAACTAAACAACAACAACAAATTATTATAGAATACATAAAGATCTGAACAAGTTTATAGAAATACTTTGCAACTTTGTTTGTTTTAAATTTTATTGAAATACAGTTAATAGTTCTAGGTGTACAGCAAAACAATTTGGTTATACATAATAAATATATATTCTTTTTTTAGATTCTTTTTCATGAGTTTTTAAACTCATATAAATAAGTGTCTGAGACTAGCCAAGAAAATTCAGAAGAGTGAGGAGGGACTCATCTCACTAGATATTTAAATACAAAATCAATATATTCAAAGTGGTGTGGTATTGCCAAGCTTTCACACAAACTTCCAGCCAACAAACCTGAGGATGTGGGAGTCAGGGTGAAAAGAAGGGAAATGACTGAAAGTCTGTATTGGGAACACATGGACTTCCCCGGACTCCTCACCAATGTGAATAGCCAAGCATCTGCCTTCCCTACTATTCAAGAAAGCTAGAAGTCTTTCTCTGAAAAAAATTAAGCCAAGGAGATTACAAATTCAGGGAGATAGATTCATCAAAGGACAAGAGCTAGACAAATGGTGAAAATAAGAGAATTCCATGAAAGTCTACTCTTTATATATGAAGGACTGTCTACCCATTCCTGCTCTATTTCAAAAGTGCAAGCAGCCAAGTACAACCTCACACACATCAACAGAATTCTGAGGCAGGAGACTGGATGGTACTTCTCTGGTAGGGAAAAAAAAAGACTTCCACATACTGACAATAAAAGAATGCTGTAGAAAAGGTCACTTGGCAACCCAATCCTCCTCCCCCTCATCACAAACAACTCCAGTTAAACAGGGACAGAGAGCTAAGGATCATCAGACCCCTAAGGAAATCCTTTCAGCAAAGATACAACAGAAAGGAAAAGAATTTGGAAGGAAAATAGACAAGGCAATAATATTCTCAGAAAGAAAAGGTTATTTTTCATCCACAAAGCAGAAGCAAGATGTTATTAAAAAGGTATTAGTGCTGCTAATGCACAACTCAAAAGTAGGAAAGAGCTCTTAAAATTAAAACTGATCATCAAAATAACATTATTCAAAAGGATTAAAATTATAAGGGAAAGAAGTCGCCCATAAATTATAACTAAATGGCAATAAAGTAGAAAATAAAAGCAGAAAAGATACAAATACTTGTAAATCCAAAGAATAAGAATCCAAATAATAAGAATTTCATAGACTAGAAGGGAAAATTCACGGGAAAGAAATTATGAATGGAAAAATTAAATAAAATTTCCTAGAACTGGAGAACATTAGAATTCTCCAAGTGACTAGCATAGTGAATGAAAACAAATTCACATCTAAGAACACCACTGTGAAATTTCAAACATTAACAATAAAGAGATAATCCATAAAAAGTCCATTGGTCAAGGTGGGGTTGGATGGAGCAGGTGTATATAAAGAAATGGGAATCAGAATGGGTTGAATTTCTCAAAAGAAATCCTAGATGTCAAATGATAGTGGATCAATGTCTTAAAAGTTATGAAGGGAATACAAAAATCCATTGCATTAACATACACTATCAATAAACAATCTAAAAAAGAAATGAAAACAATTCCATTTACAATAACATTAAAAATAATAAAATACTTAGGAATAACCTTAACCAGAAGGCAAAGTGCTTGTACACTAAACACTACAAAACATTACTAAAAACAATTAAAGAAGACACAGAATTGGGCAGATATGTCTCTTTGTGGATTAGAAGACAATATTGGTAAGACGTCAATACTACTCAGAGCCATCTACAGATTTAGGACAGTCTATTGAAATCCCAACAATGTTTCTGCAGAAATGGAAAACTTCATCTTATAGTCATGTAGAATCTTAGGGGAACTTGAAAAGCCAGAACAATCTTGTAAAAGAATAACAAAGCTGGAGGAGGTCTCACACATCCTGATTTCAAAACATACTACAAAGCTATGATAATGAAAACAGTGTGGCACTAACGTAAAGACAGACAAATAGACCAGTGGAATAGAACAGAGAGCGCAGAAATAAACCCTAGCATATGGGAAAATGATTTTCAACCAAGATGCCAAGACCACTCAACAGTTTTCAGCAAATATTGCTGGGAACATAGCCACGTGCAAGAGAATGAAGTTGGACCCTTACGTTACACCATAAAGCAAAATTAACTCAAATAGATGAAAGATCTACATGAAAGAACTAAAAATATAAAACTCTTAGAAGAAAACACAGAGGGAAAACTTCATGACACTGGATTTGGCAATGATTTCTTGGCTATGACATCAGAAACACAGCCAACAAAAGAAAAAATTGAGAAGTTGGATTTTATCAAAATTAAATTTTTGTGAATCAAAGAACACTATCAACAGAGTGAAAAGAAAACCTATGGAAATATTTGCAAGTCATACATCTGATAAAGGATTGATATTTAGAGTATATGAAGAATTTCTACAAGTCAACAACAAAGAAACCAACACTCCAATTAAAAACTTGGCAAAGGACTTGAATAGACACTTCTCCAAAGAAGATATACAAATGGCCAATAAGCATTTGAAAAGATGTTCAATATCATTAGAGAAATGCAAATCAAAACCACAATGAGAAACCACTTCACACTCATTAGGATGGCCTGTATAAAATAAATTTTGAAAAAGAAGAAAATAAAAAAATGTTGGCAAGGACATAGAGAAATTGGAAACTTTGTGCATTCCTGATGGGAATGTAAAATGGTGCAGCTGCTATAAAAAAAAATTTTTTTTTAAGGTGGCAATTTGGCAATTCCTCAAACAATTCAGTAGAATTACAATGTGATATAGTAATTCCACTTCTAGAGATACACTCCGATGGAGGAGCCTGGTGGGCCGCAGTCCATGGGGTCGCTAAGAGTCGGACACGACTGAGCGATTTCACTTTCACTTTTCACTTTCATGCACTGGAGAAGGAAATGGCAACCCACTCCAGGGTTCTTGCCTGGAGAATCCCAGGGATGGGGGAGCCTGTTGGGCTGCTGTCTGTGGGGTCGCACAGAGTCGGACACGACTGAAGAGACTTAGCAGTTAGCAGCAGAGATACACTCAAAAGAAGTGAAGGCAGGGACCCAAAGAGATACTTGTGCACCCATGTTCACAACAGCATTACTCGCTACAGCTAAAAGGTGGGAATGACCCAACTGTCTATCAACAGATGCACAGATAAACAAAATGTGGTATAGCCATAGAATAAAATCCTATCAATAAATTCTGCAATAAAAAGGAATGAAGTATTGTTACCTGCAACAATATGGATGAATCTCAAAAAAAATATGTTAAAGACCCCACAGAAAAGAATAAATATTATAAATTTTTAAGATAGTTCTAAAGAGGGTAAATCTCTGGAAACAGAAGGTAGTTGAGTGGTTGCCTGGGACTAAGGCCGGGAGTGGAGATGGGCTTTAAATGAGTGCCGAGAGACTCTGGGGTGTGTCACACAGTGTGATGCTGGGGTGACAGAAATGTTCTATAAATGGAGTGTAGTGAAGGCTGCATTATAAATTTACTAAACTCACCAAATTGTACACTTAACAATCGGTGAATTTTATGGTAGGTAAATTATACCTCAATAAATCTATTTTATATATTTATAAAAAAGAAAAACGGGTGTCATTACTCCTCCCCACACTTACTGTATTACCCAAAGAGCTTTGTTCTGAAATCCTGAAAGTGAACAGGTGACACCAGCAAAATGAAAATGATGAAACTGTCCACTGAAGTACTTTCTGACACCGGGAGAAAGACTTGCAGTCTTTACAAGCTGCTTGGTCACAGCCTAAGGAGACGGAGAGCCTGGGTGGGACCAGAGGTCCTCTTCCTGCAAAGAGAAAATCACAGGCAGCAATGCCCTGTGAAACTGACAGGCAGTGTGTCCCAACGTCCCACTGGAGCATCAGAACCCTGGAAAGAGGGGCTGTGTTCTCTCCCCAGTCTCCCAACGTGGAGAAGGAGGGAAGAGTTATTACCATCAGGTGTTTGGAGGAAAGGAGCAGGGCTGGATCTGTGTGTGTGTGCACACACACACACTGGTACACAATTAAACCCCCACACAGAAACAGACTCATTGTACACACAACATAAAATACAAAGTTTCATCATCAGAATCATATCACAATTATATTACACACTTT
>NW_011494677.1:1443374-1453982 GCF_000754665.1 Bison bison bison | reverse complement strand
GATTATAGGGAAATGATAAGAAGGCAGTACACTCAAATGCTACTCTTGGTTGGTTGCCCATTTTTAAGTAGGAAATGAAAAAGCTTTAAAAAAAAAAATCTCTTTTTACACAGGTTGGTCCTCATACAAATTGGCAGGCAGAATTTGCAAAAAGAAAGTCTCTTTATCTGGAAAGGTAAATGTTTAATTCAAGCTTCTGTGTAGTGAAATTACTCCTAAACAAGATTTTAAAGGATAAAAGCAGTCTAGAGAGTTCTGTGGGGGTCTTTTGGCCACACCTTGCATAGCATGTGGGGGCTTAGTTCCCTGGCCAGGGAATGAACTCATGGCCCCTGTAATGGAAGCTTGGAGTCCTAACCACTGGACTACTGGGGAATTCCCAGATAAAATCAGTCTACAATGTTAATTTCAAAATGCACACTGCTCTTGAAAGAATGGACTAGAAAACAAGGAAACAAAAACAGTTGCACTGGGTTCAAACGAAAACCTTTGCTAGCTTCATTAGGTTGGGAGACAATGTCCTTTATCATCACCAGAGCCAGCCATATGGTCGTTACTGCCATTGTCACGGTCTCCAGTGTGTGAGAAGGTGAGGAAGACCACGAAGGCAGAAGGTAACTCTGGACAGAGGGAAAAAAACCTAAATAACACAGATCTCCACAGATCATTCTTTTGCTTGAATTTCCAGAGTGGCTGGTTCTGCAATCAGATCAGCCAAATATTTATAGAATTTCTACTTTCCCATTAGCTTTATAGACATAACAATGTGATTCCTTTGTGTGGAGAAGTTCATTGATGTCAAAGGTAGGAACTGCATTTGACTCTGCCACTTACAAGCTGTCCACTTATATGTGTGCCAGCTTACACATGTTTAAGGATCCTTACTATCCTCAGGATTGTCTTGAGAATTGAATGATGCAATGGCTGGTAAAGCAGTAGCCATCAAGAGCCCACCCAATCAGTGGTGGATCTTTTTCCATCCCATTCACAACCCTGCCCATGCACACACACACACACACACACACACACACACACACAAAACAAGTTTACTCTGAGAAGCCTTGTTGACATTTCCCATGGAAAAATACAAAAGAAAACCATTTTCAAGAAGAAAAACTCAAACAGCACACAAGATGAAGATTGTAAAGGAATTCCTGCTCCCACGGAAGAAGGACTTGTGCCTGGAAACAGCAAAGAGACACCTACCCCTGCCTTCTCCTATACCTGACAGGAATAGGGCAAGAGGACTCCAGAGCACCCAAACCTGGCTAGGAATGCTCCGGGTGAAAGGCAGAGCGCGGTGGACCCGGCGGATTATGAGCTCAAGGCTGCATGTGCAAGCCCGGTAAGGAGATTGACCCCGGCAGCCATCTTCTTTTTGACCCTGACCTCCTCACGGCGCTCGCGGCGCCCTCACCACAACTCAGGAACATGGAACAAGGCACCAGACAACTCATTGTCGAGTCCGACCGGCAGCTTCCTCTCAGAGCTCAGAAACAGAACTTCCTCACTCCAGATGTGGTGTTCCCACCACTGTGGCCAGCCCAGCGTGATTTGGAAGAAGAGGGGCCACCCGCTCCCACAGGGCGGCTATGTGGGAGGATCTGCCTGCTCTTGAACGTCGTGAACTGCCCAGTCCTCTACCACAAATCTGACTAATCCCAGGATACATTTCACCCCACACTGGGCTCCTTTATTTTATAACCCGCATGGATTTCAAATCTGTTATTTCCTAAAGCATTCGTTTCAACACATAAGGTCTGTAGGACCCATTTCTTAGGCTGACCAACTCATCCTAGTTGGCCCGGGACCTCTGTGGCTTGGACACTGACACCCCTGTATCCCACAAAACCTCTCAATTTGGGGCAAACCAGGACAGTTGGTCAATGTTTAATGATAAGGTTCATCATCCTCTGCTGACATTTACGTGGTTAGACCAACATGAAAAGCACGGAAAAGAATGCCTAAGTAGCAATGGTAATTCTGGAAAGTTCTAGTAGGGTCCAAAGCCATACTCGGTAAGATGGACATAGGCATTGAATGTGGCCAAACCAAGTCCCCCTGGCTTTCATGGCAACCTCAGTGTGGAAAGGGGTGGCTGTAAGTCAGCCCCCTCTTTCCTGAGCTCTTTGGAATAGTCTCTCCCATAAATATTTCAAATGATTTGCCAAAGGAGAAAACGGATTCAGGCAGTGGTTCTCAAATCACAGTGCACTTAAGAATAACGTGAAGGGACTTCTCTGGTGGTCCAGTGGTTAAGACTCCACACTTTCACTGCAGGGGACATGGGTTTGATCCCTGGTTGGGGAACTGCCACATAATGGGGCCAAAATTTTAAAAAATAATACTAATAACAACCTGAAGAACACATTAAAAATATGCCTTTCTGGCTAGTAAAAAGAGTGAAAAAAAATCCATACATCAAAGAATGAGAGCTTAGACTGTTTTAATATGAAAATGAGAAAGAAAAATGATCCATGTTATATACCAAGTTTAAAAATCGCACATAATGTGAAGGAATAGTAGAAGACAGAGATATTCAAGTTAGTAAGCCTGAAAAAAAACTAGAAATAGGATACTGACTGCTTGAAGTTGGACAATTTGAAGGATGCCATTTTAGGGTGGATTACCTCACATTCTGTGACATTCAGTTCTTTTCAGTCCTGCTATGAAACAAGAAACACAGATTCTGGTTCCAACTGGATTATGCTGCTTCAGAGAATTGTAAAGCAGCAAGAAAAGACTTTCTTCTATATTCTGTAATCTGCTGGGAGTCTTTGCTACCCTCTTCTAATGAAAGTAAAAGTTACTTAATAACAATCAAAAAATACTCCTTTGTCAGTCCTATTCCCTAGGCCCCTACCTAGAAAGTTTAGCTTGGGGGTGTCCAAAAATCAGTCTTTTTTAACAAGAACCCCAAGGGATTCTGATGCATGTAGAGTGTGGAGTACACTTTTCAAGGGTCTGGAGCAGAAGGGAAGCTGTGAGAATTACTTGCCCTCTCTTTATAAGTAAGGCCAAACCATGCAACAAGGATCTCTTGGCATCAGGACTGCTGTTATCCAAAAAGTGCTTTCTTATAAATCTTGAGGTTGTCAGAGTATCTAAAGCAAAGTACATCTGAGTCAACCCAGATAACTATGGTCTATGCACACACACGCTGTGTCATGTATGGACCCATATAGCTCTAATGTATATATAGTTAACACCATAAATCAGATCACAGCTGTTAAAGTGACACTAAGAAACAGGCACTCAATAAGCCTTTATTCCTGGGATGTTTTAATGCTGTTGTTGTTCAGTCGCCAGGTCGTGTTTGACTCTTTGAGACCCCATGAACTGCAGCATGCCAGCCTTCCCTCTCCCTCACCATCTCCTGGAGTTTGCCCAAGTTCATGTCCATTTCAGTGATGCCATCCAACCACCTCATCCTCTTTTGCCCTCTTCTCCTTCTGTATTAACATGTATTAACACATTAGGATTCCAGTTCTGAACTCATTAAACCTGAGATGGCCATGACAGTGAAAGTGAAAGTCTCTCAGTCGTGTCTACCTCTTTTCGAACCCATAGACTATATCGTCCATGGAATTCTCCAGGCCAGAATACTGGAGTGGGTAGCCAGTTCCCTTCTCCAGGGGATCTTCCCAACCCAGGGATCGAACCCAGGTCTTCCACATTGCAGGCGGATTGTTTACCAGCTGAGCCACCAGGGAAGCCTGACAACCAAATAGAGGTGATAATGGGCAACTGAATACAAGCGCCCACCATTCTGGGATTTGGTCAGAAGTCAGATTGGGGGTAGAGATACAGATAATAGGCAGTGAGCCACCTAAAGCCTCCAGGTCTTCAGGAAAACACAAGTTACACAAGCTACAGAGGCTGAGGCTCAAATGCCAAGTCAAGGTCAGAAAACCCACAGGCAGGAGCCAGGCTCCCTACCTGAAACTAGGAACTGGTAGAACCTGGGCTATCTATCCACCAACAGAAGCCAGACGGTCCATTCTTCAGCCCAGGCTACAGCTCAAAGGCCAAGTATGGAAGTCCTTTGCCTCTTGAGGGTAAAAACTCTAATTAATTACGGTATACAAACACATGGAGGAAAGCATAGGATTGTACCATGGGCGCTCCACAACCCAAGACACCAACAAGAAAAAAGATTCCCACAGACAACATTCCCAAGGGAAGACATACTGAGGCCAAAATCACAGGCTATACGAGGAAGGCTGAAAATAGCCAGGCAATTGACATTACCCCCATCCCTCCAACCCTCATCCAAGGAGAAGGAATAAATCATACCTGCAGAGCTAGAGATAATATGACAATCTGAAAACAACTTTGAAATTGGTTCAGTGGGAAACAGAAAATCATTTCAGGGTTTTAAGAAAAAGCTGGGCTTGCTGAAGAGGGTATTTTAGAATGATTAGGGTGGCCATGGCAAACAGAATTAAATGGAGAAGGGTGAGATTGGAGGCAACAAGAACAGACCTCACGCTATCTACCTACAGGTGATGTCCTCTGTTTCTTCTGAACATTTCTAAAATTTAACCTGCACATTTTTAATAATTTCATTATAATTTTATTAATTTATTTTTCTTTATTTATGGCTGTGCTGGGTCTTCACCGCTGCACAGGCCTTTCTCTAGCTGCAGCTAGCAGGGGCTAACTCTCCAGCTGCTGCGTGCAGGCTTCTCATTGCAGTGGCTTCTCTTGTTGTGGAGAATGGGCTTTAGTGCAGTGGGCTCAGTAGCTGCAGTTCCCAGGTTCTAGAGTACAGGCTTAATAGTTGTAATACATAGGCTTAGCTGCTCCGTGGCATGTGAGATCTTCCAAGACCAAGGATCGAACCTGTGTCCCTACATTAGCAGGTGGATTCTTTATCACTGGGCCACCTGGAAAAGCTCATCTGTACTTCTTTTAGGACCTTATGACCTCACCACTGTATTCCATGTTTTATAGCTACTTTCCCATATATAAGCCATAGAAAGGAATTTGCCAAACTCAAGGTCACTCTACATATATACACATATATATCTTTCTGTATTCCCCACAGCACCTAACAGTGTGCTGGCCACATGGGAGAAGTTTCATAAAAATTCTTCATGAATAAATGATCCAACATGTGAACAAGCATGATGTTAGAAAATGATTGATCAGAACCTTGCTCCGTGGACCTCTGCCATGAACCAGAGCAGAAAACCAAATTGAATTGGCACATCATTAGTTCATCTCCCTAGTACCAGGTAAGTTCCCTAAACTGGTTCTCTTCTTAGTCTATGTGGATATCAGCTGTCAATGTATTTAAAAACCAGCTGGATTCAGTGACAGGCTTAAGCCCAATCGCATGAAAATCTTCCGCCATGTGTGGATTTCCCCTGTAGGAATGGTGGCATGACCTCTCTTCCTCTTCAACTTGATTGTCAGTTTGTAGACATTTGACTCTGTTATAGAAGGCTTTGGCCTAAATCTGATTTTCCCCATTCCTAATCAGTTAGAGCTCTTCTCCTTCCCTCTTTGTAAGGGACCAAGCCTTGGGAAAGAGCAGTGACTTAAGAAATTGCCCAGGACCACAAACTTACCAAATCGAATAGCAGGGCAGCGAAGATTGCCTGCCCCCTGAGAGGTCTTAGAACCTTGCTCAGGGCCAAAGCTTTCCTGCATAATAATGGTGACAGTAAGGATGAGTGACTGCAATGACACAGAGCTACCTTATTCAGTTCAGTTCAGTTCAGTCACTCAGTCATGTCCGACTCTTTGCGACCCCATATACCGAACACCTAATATTGCCAGGCATGGGACTTCTCTGGTGGTCCAGTGGCTAAGACTTCATGTTCCCAGTGAAGGGGGCCCAGGTTCAATCCTTGGTCAGAGAACTAGATCCCACTTGCTGAAACTAAGAGCTTGCATGCCACAGCTAAAGTGGTGCAATGATGATGGAGGATCCCACATGCCACACCTAAGACCCAGCACAGCCAATAAGTAAATAAATATTTTTTTAAATTATTTCCAGGCATTACGCCGGTCATCTTTAATATGCGTGTGTGCTAAGTTGCTTCAGTTGTGTCTTTTTGAGCCCACGGATTGTACCCCACCAGGCTCCTCTGTCCATGGAATTGTCCAGGCAAGAATACTGGACTGGTTTGCCATTCCCTTCTCCAGGGGATCTTCCCAAACCAGGGATCAAACCCAAGTCTCCTGCAATGACAGGTGGCATATTTACCACTAGTACCACTTAGGAAATCCCTATCTTTAACATAATTTGGCATAAGATTCTCACAAGAATCCAGTTTAAAAGGTACCAGCATGCGCATTTTAGAGATGAGAGACTCAAAGAAGGAAGCTAAGTAAGTTATCGCTGTAAGCATCTGCTGCTGCTGGTGCTGCTAAGTCGCTTTAGTCGTGTCCGACTCTGTGCGACCCCATAGACAGCAGCCCAACAGGCTCCCCCGTCCCTGGGATTCTCCAGGCAAGAACACTGGAGTGGGTTGCTATTTCCTTCTCCAATGCATGAAAGTGAAAAGTGAAAGTGAAGTCACTCAGTTGTGTCCGACTCTTAGCGACCCCACGGACTGCAGCCCACCAGGCTCCTCCGTCCATGGGGTTTTCCAAGCAAGAGTACTGGAGTGGGGTGCCATTGCCTTCTCTGCTGTAAGCATCTAGTAGGGTTCAAACCCGGATCAGCCTGAAAGTGCTCTGTGTTCTTTCCATCCCCCTACCCGGCCTCCACACGGCCAGGTTCCAACAAAACACCCAGCGTCTCCCTCAGACACTTTGAAAAACTGTCTCGAGGACTTTAGATGATGTACATGAACTTTGGGGCTGGAATTGCTTCCCAGGAGACTAGAAGCATGCTCAGACACCAGCCTCCTGAGTTTTTATTCCAGTTTCGTTCATGGCCTCTTGAAGAGACTGACTAAATAAACCTGGTTCCATCAAGCGGCCTCCATCTCACCCAGCAGAGAATGAGCTGATCCTGCCCAGCTCCTGATTTCCGCGCCCTCAATGTGAAGCCAACTACCCGCCCACGTGGCCAATGCAACTGCAAATAAACAGTTCTGAAGTTTTACTGTGCTTATTTGGGGATACAGAGTAAGACCATAATGGAGAAATAGTATTCATAGCACATTCTGGTACTTACATCACTGAAAGGGTCCATTGCCAGCGTGGTCAAAACACACTGCACGCGCTGGCTCTCTAGCTCAAAATAACTGCAGAATTAATTATTTTAAAAGGCTTCAAGAAACTTAAAGTGAATGATTTTTTTAATGATTCTACAAACCAAATGACCTTCAATGAAACAGAAGAAACAAACTGTGATCCAGTCACACTGTGAACTATTAGAAATTAGTAAAGACAGATGAATTATATTACAGCTACTTGCAACAACACAGATGAATCTTAGAAACATAATAACTAAGCAAGACATAGGATCAAATGACTCAAAACCAAGAGGAAAAATAAATACATAAATAAATAGATAAACAGAAAAAACAATGGTGCAGATATTAGTTATCTAATGGGAAAATTGAAATAGTTATTATTTATGCATTCCACCAAAAAAAAAAAGGAAGAGAAAGGATAGAGAATATTACCCAAGAACTGGAATCTGTTTAGGAAAGAGTCAAATGGAAACACATATGAAATGAAAACAAGAAAATTACTGAAATTAAGAACTGAAAAGGGACTTCCCTGGCGGTCCAGTGGTTAAAACTTTGCCTTTCATTGCAGGGAGCACAGGTTCAACCCCTGGTTGAGGAGCTAAGATCTCACACGCCTCATGGCCAAAAAATAGACAGAGAGAGAAAATAACAAAACATAAAACAGAAGCGATATTGTAACAAATTGGGCCAAAAAATAAACAAGAAAGAAGAGTTGAATAGAGGAATTCCCTGGTGGTCTAGTGGTTAGGACTCAGCACTTTGAGTGCCGGGACCCTGGTTCAATCCCTGGTCAGGGAACTAAGATCCCACATGCTTTGGGCTTTCCAGGTGGTGGTACTGAGAATGAACTCGCCTGCCAATGCAGGAGACGCAAGTGAAAGTGAAAATGAAGTCGCCCAGTCGTGTCCAACTCTTTGCGACCTCATGGGCTGTAGCCTACCAGGCTCCTCGGTCCATGGGATTCTCCAGGCATGAATACTGGAGTGGGTTGCCATTTCCTTCTTCAGGGGATCTTCCCGACCCAAGGATCGAACCCGGGTCTCCCGCAAAGACGTAAGAAACGCTTTCAATCCCTGGGTCAGGAAGATCCCCTAGAGGCCACGGCAAAATCCACCCCAGTATTCTTGCCTGGAGAATCCCATGGACAGAGGAGCCTGGCTGGCTACAGTCCATAGGGTCGCACAGAGTCAGACATGACTGAAGCGACTTAGCACAAAGAGGGTATTATGCTAACTGAAGTATTGATAAGTCAGACTGAAAAAGACAGGTGCAGTGTGATTCCACTCGAATACTAAACAAACAAAATTATTAACATGAACAAATCAAGTATAAACACATATAAACAGAGAACAGAGTAGCGGTGACCAGAGGGGCAGGGGGAGGGGAAATGAGTAAAGTGGATCACCTGAACGGTGACAGATGGAAACTGAATTGTTGGTGGTGAGCACACTGTTGCATATACAGAATTAGACATATAACACTGCGCACGTGAGACTTCTATAATATTATAAACCAATGCTACCTCAATTTTTAAAATTTAATTTAAAAATGCCCTGTTAATCAGCTATATCCCAATATAAAATAATAGGAAAAAGTTTTTAATGTTTTAATCTGAAAAAAAAAAAGGAAAAAAAGATTTTCTACAAACTCCAAGCAAGATAAATACAGAGACTGTTCCTAGATAATCACAGGAAAATTACTGAAACCAAAGACAAAGAGAAAGATCTTAAAAGTAGCCAGAGGGAGGGGAAAATCCACATTTTTTTTTCTAAAGAGCAACAACAAAGCTGACAGCTAAAAGCAATAGAAAAAAACAGGAAGTAGAAGACAGTTAAAGGAAATTTTTAAAGTGGTCAAAGAAAGTAATTGCTAACCTAAAATTCTATGCTCAGTGAAAATAATCTTCAGAAGACATACTACAGATATATTCAAGCAATGAAAATCCGAGAGAATTTATTAGTAGTATATAGAACACTAAAAGGATTTTTCAGGCAGAAAGTAAATACTTCTAGATGGAAATGTAATAATGCACAAACGAATAAACAACACCAAAAATGTAAAATGGATGAGCAAATCTAAATTAATATTTATTTACCATATAAGACAATAATACTAGTGTTTTGGAGGGTTCAAAATATATAAACAGAATTAAATATATGTTAACAATAGAACAAAAGACAGAAAGAAGGTAATGGAGTTAAAGTGTTGTAAGATTCTTTTATTGTCCAGGATGTGAAACAAATACTCATTTAAGGTAGGTTATAATAAAATAATGGTACATGTTGCAATCTCTAGGGTAATCATCAGAGAATGATAAAAATAATGTACCAATAACAAGCTAATGGAACAGGGAAATTGAATAATTTTTTAATGCATGATTAATCCAAAGGAGGAAAGAAAGGAGAACAAGTTTAATAAAATATACATGCAGCAAATAGGAAGTAAACAGTAAGATCAGTTTAAACCTTAGTATCAATATTTACTTTAAATATACATGGACCAAAGTCTCCAATTAGAAAACAAAAATCGTGAGACTGGATAAAAATAAATAAAATCCAGCCATATGCAACACACAAGTAACACATCTTAAAACGTAGAAATACAGGAAGAAAAGTTGTGTGACAGTTTTAAAACCTAGTCACAAATCCTTTTGCACTCCTCTCATTAAGAAGTGGGGGTTTAACTCCCCTGCCTCGTCTGGACAGGCTTGTGACTCCTTCAATCAATAAATAATGGCAGCAATAACACTGTGATTTTTTCAAGGCTAGGTAATAAAAGTCTATGCAAATTTGGCTTTATTCAGTGAAATGCTCACTCTCGGAGCTCTGAGCCACTATATAAGCAGGCTGACTGCCCAGAGGCTTCCAGGATAGCCCAAGTTACATATAAAGTCCTCACTGAGCCCAGTCTCCAGTTATCCTGGTCTGAGTACCAGCCAGTAAGTGAAAAAGTCATCAGATAACTCCAGCCCACAATCATTCAGGTGTTCCCAGCCACAACTCCAGACATCGTAGAACAGATATGAGACATCCCTGCTATGCTCGATCCAAACTCCTGACCCAAAAACCTATGACAGAGACAAAAGAGGTGTTGGTTTGTCCACCAGGTTTTGAGGTGCTTTGTTAACAGAGCACTAGATAACTGGAAAATATTGAAACCAAAAGGATGGATGGAGAAAGATACTCACAGCAGAGATCAACTAAAGAAAGGTGGTATATCCAGACAAGTATCAGACGAGGCAGAGTTTAAGGCAAGAAGTTTTACTGAATAATATTTCCTAATGAAAAAGGGGTTGATAAAACAGAAAAATATAGGAATTACAAATTTGTACACACATAATAAGATAGCTTCAAAATATATAAAGCAAGAACTGACAGAATCAAGGGAGAAAATACAATCCACAATTTAGAGATTTTTTCTTATACTTCTATGTGTGTACTTTAAAGGGTAA
>NW_011494677.1:1428927-1443274 GCF_000754665.1 Bison bison bison | reverse complement strand
AAAAAAAAAAAAAAGGTGCATTAAAATATCGTGTCTAACAAACAACAAAAACTACATCAATAAAAAGAAAAGGCAAACACAGATTGGGAGATACGTGCCATACATATGGAAATTAGAAAATATTTTGAACTGAACAGCAGTGAAGCACCAAAATTAATAGATACAACTGAAACACAGATCAAGAAAAACAGCCCACTCCACTCACCAAAATGACTAAAAAATTCTTGCTTAAATAACAATACCAAGTACTATCAAGGATGTACAGCAACTAGAAGTCAAACGGTGCCGGTGGTACGGCACATAACTCTACAACCACTTGGGAAAGTTGTTTGGAAGTATCTATTATAATGTGTTCATACTTTATGACACAGTAATTACACTCCTCTTACACCTAACAGAAATGAGTACAGACGTGTGCCAGAAGACATATGCAGGAAAGTTCACGGCAGCCTTATTTATAACCACCAAAAAATGGACACAACACAAATGTCTATTAACAGTAGAAAGAATGAATAAACTGAGTGGTTTATTCACAAATGGAATATCACTCAACCTGTGAAGAAGAATGAACAACTAATACGTATGGATAGATGAACGTGGATGAATCTCGCAAATACAATGCTGACTGAAAGGAGGTAGACAGAAGGATAAAGTAAGTGGAAGTGTCTGTGGCTCAGTCATGGCCAGCTCTTTGCCACCCCGTGGACTGTAGCCCGCCAGGCTCCTCTGTCCATGGGATTCTCCAGGCAGGAATACTGGAGTGGGTTACCATTCCCTTCTCCAGGGGATTTTCCCGACCCAGGGATCAAATCTGGGTCTCCCGCACTGCAGGCAGATTCTTTATTGTCTGAGCCACAAGGGAAACCCAGACATAAGGATATATACGTAATAATTCCAAAATTAATTTCCGGTGACATGATTCAGAACAGTGGTTACCTTATAGTGAAAGAGGGTGAGAACGGATGTCAGAGAAGCTGTTAGAGTGTCAGTAATAGGTCATATCTTGATCTAGGTGTAGTTATATAAGTGCATACTTTCTAAAAAAAATAATAATTAGGCTATACACTGAAAGTTTGTGGGGTTTACTGTGACGTATGTTATACTTTGATTTTTTTTTAGGTTTTTTTTTTTTTTTTTAAAGCAAAGGGGTAATAAACATGAGATTCAGGATAGTGGTCACTTCTGGAGGACAGACCAGAAAATCAGATAGGAAAGCACACAGATGCTTTAAATTTACATACCGGATGCAAACCTATACCCTTTTGTATGTATCATATATTACATTAAATGTGAACAAAAATCATTTTAGTTAAAAAAAAAAAACCTACTCAAATATTTAGAATGCATGTGCTGCACTCAGGAAGAATTTGTAAATTAAGTTCATATAAATGACCTTCAGAGATATTTAAATACAGGAAGACAGTTGCATTAATTGAATAAGTGCCCTCCGAGCATCACGCTGATTGTCCCTTCAAGAATCCACTTTGTATGAAGCTGAGCAATAATAATGACAGGCATTATTGAATATACACGACACTGTCTGTCGAGCATTGTTGTGAATGCTTTACATGCATTTAATTGTCGTATAACCCTATGAGGCCGGTACTGTGATCACCCCAATTTAACAGATGGGGAAACACACACAGGGAGTTCAAGTGATTTGCCCGTGGCCTCACAGCAGGCAAGCATGAGAGCCAGCCTCGGAAGGCAGGTTTTGAATTGCAGTCTGGTTTCAGAGCGCACTCACTTAACCTCTGCAGCACTCTGCCTCCTGCGAGAGGCACATCTCCAATTTCTGGGAGTTCTCAACCATACCCAACTTCCAACAAGGCCTGAAATGGAATTCCAGTGTTTTAACACCTGCCTCCTAGAGAAGGGTGTAATGATGTATCCTCAGTAACAATGACAATCAACCATGTTGTCATTACCTTCAATAACATCAGCAATAAATAATAAAGCCCACACTGTACCATATTACAGAGAGGATTTGAAAGTTGCCATGATGGGACAGTTAACATGTGCCTGCATCCCAGACCCTCATTAAGAAAGGAGGAACCAGATAAAATATCTTTTCTCTCTGAACTTTTTCCTGTCCTTTCTTGGCTTATAGCATCTAACACCTTAAACTATACACTCAATTTATTTGTGAGGTGTATCTTACCTCTCCTCTGGGAGGACAGAATTAGTTTCTGATTCTTCCTTGCCTTCCTGTGGTCCACATTACATAGACATAGTAGATGCTCAGCAAATACCTATGTGATGAGGGCATCAGTCAGTTCAGTCACTCAGTCATGTCCAACTCTTTGCAATCCCATGGACTGTAGCACATCGGGCTTCCCTGTCCATCAGCAGCTCCTGCAGCTTGCTCAGACTCATGTCCATCGAGGCAGTGATGCCATCCAACCATCTCACCCTCTTCCAGCCCCATGTCCTCCTGCCTTCAATCTTTCCCAGTATCAGCATCTTTTCTAATGAGTCAGTTCTTTGCATCAGGTAGACAATATAAATAAAGATGAGTTCAAACACTCCAGTTCTTTAAAAAAGCATGCACATATCCCTTGACCTTGCCCATCAAATTCACTGCTATATTCCTGGGACTTAGAAAAGGACCTGTAAATTGGTAAATACATTTTGGTTGATTGAATGAAAATATGAAGGACAGACAATTCTCCCACACTGTAAAGTATCTATATCCAATTTCTCAACTGTGCAAATGATCTGACTGACACTTACAACGGGTCAACATGTCTGTCAACTCAAAGGAATAAGGAATTTGCTGCTGTACTGCTGGGTCTTGGTGACAGAAGGAAGAGTTTATGGTAGAGTGATGGGCAGCTGGCTTGAGAGAAACCCTGCCCACTGGCCCAAGCCTGTGGCTGCAGTGGTGGTGGCCTGCCTTTGGGGTATGCAGTGAGCACTTCCTATCATGCAGTCTGGGGGAGGATGGGGTTGACTGTAAATGTCTTGAGTATCTTCAAGAATTTTCTTTTCCCCCAATCCAGCTTTATTGAGATGTAACTGACGTATGCGTGCTGAGTCATTTCAATCGTGTCTGACTCTTTGTGACCGTATGGACTGTAGCCTGGCTCCTCTGTCCATGGACAGGCTCCTCTGTCCATGGGGATTCTCCAGGCAAGAATACTGGAGTGAGTTGCCATGCCCTCCTCCAGGGGATCTTCCCCACTCAGGGATTGAACCCCCATCTCCTGCAGTTTCTTCATGGGAGGTGGATTCTTTACCACTGAGCCACTGGGTAAGCCCATATATCTTCTATGTATACCTATATATCTTATAGCTAATATACCTATATATTTTACAGATATAAATATATAGATATAGATATTGTATCTGCTTTATCCATTCATCCAGTAATGGACCCTTAGGTTGCTTCCCTGTCTCAGCTATGGAGAAAAAGGCTGCAGCGAACATGGGAGTTCAGGTATCTGCTGAAGATCCTGTTTTCATTTCCTTTGAATATACACCCAGAAGCAGAATTGCTGGATCACATGGTAGTTCTATTTTTAACTTTTGAGGAACTTCCATGCTGTTTCCATTGTAGCTGCACCAACTGAATTCCATGTGAGCATGCACAAGGGTTCTCTTTTCTCCACATCCTTGCCAGCATTTACCTCTTGTCTTTTTGATGACAGCCACTCTAAAAGATGACTTTTCCTTGTGGTTTTGGTTTATACTTCTCTGATGATTAGTGATACCGAGCACCTTTTCATGTACCTGTTGAATATTTGTTTTCTTTGGGAAAATGTCTACTCGATTTTGCTGCCCATTTTTTTTTAATAAGATTGTTTGAGCTTTTGCTATTGAGTTGTATGAATTCTTTTATGCTTTGGATATTAACTCCTTATCAGATATATGATTTGCAAGTCTTTTCTCCCATTCTGTGGGTTGTCTTTTCATTTTGTTGTTGGTTGCCTTTGCAGTGCAGAAGCTTTTTAGTTTGTAGTTCCCAATTGCTTAGTTTTGCCTTTTTTGCCTTTGCTTTCCATGTCAAACCCAGAAAATCATCACCGAGACTGATGTCAAGGAGTTAACCACCTAGGATTTTTCTAGGAGTTTTACAGCTTCAGGCCTTAAGTTTAAATTTTTTTTTAATTATTGAAGTATAGTTGACTTGCAAATTATGTTAGTTTCAGGTGAACAATGTAGTTATTCAATATTTTTATAGCTTACACTCCATTTAAAGTTATTATAAAATATTGCCTATATTTTCTGTGCTGTACAATATCTCCTTGCAGCTTATTTATTTTATACCTAGTAGTTTGTACCATGTTCAAATCCTTAGTCCAGTTTGAGTTGATTTTTGTGTAGGGGGTAAGACAGAGGTCCAGTTTCCTTCTTCAGGATTTTCTTTTTTTGTCCTGTAAGAAGTCATCACCATAAAGCAATTATCCTCCAATTAAAAGTAGATTAAAAAAAGTTTTTTAAAGAAGTAACCAGCAACATCCAGCTTTGTGGTGGGGAGAGGGAAGGAAGTTCCCCTCCTCAGTCTCCCCTGCTCCACGCCCATCTCCCGTTTTCCTTGGGGCATTATTCCTCTAGCAGTGGGGAGGCACATGCTGGCCCTTTTCATATAGGCAACATCACGAGGAAGGGTGAGGGACGCCTCGAGGCACCTTCTGGAACAGACGTCTGGGGAAAGACTGTTCTTGCCGTCCCTTACATAGCAGGCCTTGTTCCTCCACCCGGGACACTAACCCCCTTCCTCTCTCCTCCCCAGTCCTTCGCCTCCTACCCCGCGGCTCCTTCAAGCTCAAAACATAGCTGTCCTGTCCTCTCTTCCTCCCCGCCTCCTCCTTCGGGTCTGCCCCGGGGAAAGCCAGAGCCTGGTCTCAGGAGCAGAGAGAGTCTACAACACAGGCCACGGAGCCTGGAAGAAATGCCCTGGAACGACACTGGTTCTTGGGGGCCTGGCTCACCAGAGCATCAGAACTCGACACTCAGCCCAGCTTGTCTGTTCAGATCCTTTCATTGCACAAAGTCCACTTCTGGTCACTGTATATTGAGATGTCCCCTACAGGGCATCCATCCGTCAGCAAAGCACCCCGCTTCCCTTGGCTGAGCCACATTCGAGGGGGGCTGCCCTGGGGATGGGAGGAGCCTAATCCTGATCGCTCTCTGACACTGAGGCTCAGAACCCAGTGACTGAGAAGTTTCCTCTAGACGCCTCCTTGTCTTCTAGAAGCATCTATTCATTCTTAACGCTCTGGGTGAGTTTTTATGGCACCTATATCAACCCCTCTGGGTGTCTTCCAGTGATGTCTGCCTGGGTCCGTTCTCTCGGGCGCTCTCTCCATGTCTTTTTTTGGCTCCTTCTATTTCTTTTTGCCTCTCTCTGTGTGTCTCCCTCTGTCCGGCTCCAGGCCTCTGCACGTTGCCCCGTGTCCCTGCCTCCTTTTCTGTCCCTGGGTTCTCCTCTCTCCTCCATCCTCCAGGAGACCCTGGGAACGAAGCTCGTGGCGCCAGCGCTTTCATCCCGATCCAGGTGGCTACAATCCAGGACAGGATTTACGGTGCCCTGACCCTGAGCCGTCAAGAAGGAACAGCCAGATTAATGGGGTGGGCGGGCTGTGGTAATAATCGTTTGTTTGATGTGACAAGCCTGATAGGCGTTGATTTACTTACAGACTGATGGGCTTTTAATTGAGCACCTCCATCCCAGGCACTTCAAAGGCGGGGGAAGTTGACAAGGGGCCCCTTTCACGGAGGGCTCCCGGTGATTGACAGCCCCCCTTCTGCCCGCGCTCCCCTCGCCCGAGGATTGGGCCCGGCAGCCCTGACCCGGCCCCGCTGGCAGAGTAACACGTCTTTCTGTGCAACTCAGAAATGGCCTTTTGTCTGCTGCCAAGGAAGGCAGGCCCTGCTCGGAAGGGCCGGCCGGTCTCCCAGGAGGATGAGGCGTGGAGGGGAGTCTGAGATGCTGAGAACCGGTCCACAGGACTAAGGCGGGGGCAGCGGGGCCTGCGAACCGGAACCGCTTCTTTGTTCTTCCGATTGTTGCTGGGCCCGCTGGCTTCCGCTCACCTCTTCCTCCTGTCCTCACTTCCTCTCTCTGTTTCAACTCTCCTTTGCTTGACTCCCCAGCTCATGGCCTCTGCCTCTCCTCCACTTTCCCCTCGCACTTCTTCCTTCTGGGGGAAAGGCCCCACGAGGTGGAGTTGGCATTTGCTGTCCCCCGGCCTGACCTGTTGACACCACCCCGCTCCCCCGGGACGGCCGCCCTTCCCTTCTCAGGCTGCAGGCGGCGAGACCTCAGCTGGGAGCACCCTGGGACCCATCCTCGCTGCACTGGTGTAGATGGCCATACAGTGACCAGGGCCACAGAGGCCTAAGGGCAGGGACTCAGGTCCAGTGGGGTTTCCATCCCATTTCTGTTTGGGCTAGAAGAAGCTTTAATCATAGAGGTTTTATTGTGTTCAAGATTTTGAGTATTGAAGGCTAGGACTTCATCCCCACCCATGGGGAGAGCCCCTAGACTCCCGTAGGGTTTCCTCAGGCTTCCTCACTAAGTCAGGGGTCAGTGAGACACCCCCGCCCCCTCAGCCAGCTTCAAGTTCTAAGTCAAGCTTCTTTAGTGACTGTGGGAAGCCATGTTCCCTGTGTTTCTCTTCTTCCTCTGTAGTAACTGAACCAAGATCATTGGGCCAGGAAGTGAAAGAGTAGATACCTGGCTAGAAAGGCATCATAATAACTCACATTTGCATAGCATTGCAGAGTTTGGAAAGTAATTTCACATATATTATCTTAATTGGTCCTTTAACCACCATGTGAGGTAGTAAGTGGGATGTTGTTATGGCCATTATAAGGTGTTAAAATTGAGACTCAAAGGATACCATGTTCCCAAGAGGCAGAATTGGCTCTCAAACTCAGGTATTCCCCTCCAAGTCTGCTCCTTCCTTTGCCACCCCCAGTGTAGCTGGAGACTATTGAACTGTTCCTTTGTTGTTCTTTTAATTATTGTTAAATAATTAAAGGTCTTAGTTTTGGCACTCCGGATCTTCGACCTTTGTTGTGGTATACAGGGTCTTTAGTGGTGGTGTGCAAAGTCCTGGTTGTGGCATGCAGCATCTGGTTCCCTGACCAGGGATTGAACCCCAGCCTCCTGCACTGGGGTTGGGAAGTCTTAGCCACTGGACCACCAGGGGAGTCCCTGTCCTGTTCCTTTGGAGGCTGCATTTTCTTATGCCAAGCAGATGGTTCCTTCCTATTTTTATTTTTTTGTTTTCCCCCTTTCCAGGCCCTGTCCCAGCTCCCCACCTTCCTGGTCTGGGTGTCCAGTGACACAGCCTCTGGTCCTAGCACTGAGGGGCCGAACCTCTGCCTCTGTCTCTGCCCCCAGAGTCTTGCCTGCTTCCGAACCTCGCCTGAGAATGTGGTGTTCCCTTAAGAGCTGCTGCATTTGGTTCTCTGGTATCGAAGCTTGTCACCTACCATTCGACGATCCACCCCACAGACTCCTCTCAGAGGCCAGAAAACACATGTCCCTTTCTGACCTGCTGCAGGGGCAGCTTCTTCTACAGAGCCAAGCCCCAGGGCAGAGGCTTTCAAGCAACTAACCATCTCTCCCTTTTCTGCCTCTCTGCTTTGGATGTGTTTCCTGGTTGTGCTTAGCGTCCCACATTATAATGATCTGTTTCTATGTTGGTCTCCTCACTGGAGTCCATGGGCAAGTACACGTCTTTGCATCTTATAGTTCCAGTGTACAAAGTGAAATTTTAAAATATTTATTTATTTGGCTGCACCAGGTCTTCGTTGTGGCAGGCAGGATTTTCCATCTTAGTTGCAGCATGTGGGATCTAGTTCCCTGACCAGGGATCGAACCCAGCCTCCTGCATTGGGAGCATAGACTCTTAGCCCCTGGACCACCAGGGAAGTCCCTGAAAATAATGTTTTACCATTGCTGATTCATAATATTATACTACTTTCAGATGTTAAACATAGTGATTCAATATTTTTATAATTATATTCCACTTAGTTATTATAAAGTATTAGCTATAGTCCTCCTCCTGCTGTACAATATATCCTTGTAGCTTGTATATTTTATACATAGTAGTTTGTACCTGTGGTCCCTACCCCTGTCTTGCCCCTCCTCCCTTCCCTCTCCCCACTGGTAACCATTAGTTTGTTCACTATATATGTGAGTCTGTTGCTGTTTTGTTATATACATTCATTTTATTTTTTTAGATTTCACATATACATGACAATATACAGTATTTATCTTTGTCTGATTTACTTCACTAAGGATAATACCCTCTAGGTCCATCCATGTTGTTACAAATGGAAACATTTCATTCTTTTTTATGTCTGAATAATAGTCCACTGTATATGTGTATCACATATCATCCTTTATCCATTCATCTGTTGATGAATACTTAGGTTGCTTCCATATCTTGACTGCTGTGAATGATGCTTCAGGAAGCATTGGGTTGCATGTATATTTTCAAGTAAGTGCTTTCATTTCCATCAGATATACATCCAGGAATGGAATTACTGGATCATACTGTAATTCCATGGTTTTTCCAGTAGTCATGTATGGATGTGAGAGTTGGACTGTGAAGAAAGCTGAGTTCCGAAGAATTGATGCTTTTGAACTGTGGTGCTGGAGAAGACTCTTGAGAGTCCCTTGGACTGCAAGGAGATCCAACCAGTCCATTCTAAAGGAGATCAGCCCTGGGATTTCTTTGGAAGGAATGATGCTTAAAGCTGAAACTCCAGTACTTTGGCCACCTCATGCGAAGAGTTGACTCACTGGAAAAGACTCTGATGCTGGGAGGGATTGGGGGCAGGAGGAGAAGGGGATGACAGAGGATGAGATGGCTGGATGGCATCACCAACTTGATGGACATGAGTGTGAGTGAACTCCAGGAGTTGGTGATGGACAGGGAGGCCTGGCGTGCTGCAGTTCATGCGGTTGCAAAGAGTCAGACACAACTGAGCGACTGAACCGAACCGAACTGAACTGTAATTCTATTAACAGTAAAAAAAATATTTTCACGAATGAATCATTTTACTCTATGATTGCAGAGTGGAGATCTCTCTAAAGCATAAAAATCAGAGCCCAGAAGTCATAAGAGAAATGATGGATAAATTTGTCTACATAATTTATCTTTACATATTTTACAAGCAAAGTCAGATGACAATAAACAGGTGTGTAAGGAACATTTGTACAAATAAATGTGTAAGAATAGTATCAGCATTACTTCATATAATAATAGAACATTCAGAAAACACAGCCATTAAGAGGGACCAGGTAAGTACATTCCGGTACATAACGGTGAAATTTTTGTTGAAATGATTCTTGCTGAACTATTTGATGAAAGGCCACAGTATGGTGTGGCAGTAGAGTCAAACAGCCTAGGATATATTCCTAGTTGCACTGCTTGCCCTCGGACAAATCATTTAAATCTTACATTGCCTCAGCTTCCTCATCTGTAAAATGGGACAAAAACACCACCTACCTCATAAAGTTATTATAAGGACTGAATGAGTTAACAACACATTTCACCTAATCATCTACATTACACCCTTATTTCACGTCCAACAACGAAAGAAAAATGCTGCAAAATAATCTGTGATACAATGCTCTTTTTAAGAAATCAATGTCAGAGACATTAAAATGCAAAAAAAAAAAACTTAGAATTGATTAAATTTTTCTGTGCAAAACACTTAGAAGAGAGGCTGCACAGTCCACGCTAAGGGAGCTACTGTCCTCATCACTGAATTGCATTCTCTCAAGACTTCTGTCTGAAGAAGGCAATGGCACCCCACTCCAGTACTCTTGCCTGGATAATCCCATGGATGGAGGGGCCTGGCAGGCCACAGTCCATGGAGTCACAAAGAGTCGGACACGACTGAAGTGACTTCACTTTCCTTTCCTTTAAGACCCCTATCATGGGCAAGTGAATCTTCATTTTATAGGTGAGGAAGCAGAGACTTCAAGAGATGCAATAGCTTGACCAGTTCACAGAGCACTGAGCCCCCAGCAGGCATTTCAACCTGCCCTTAGGGTGCACTCATCCAGTGATTACAAGAGCTGACCACTGCCCACCAAGGTGCCAGGGAGTTGGGAGCTGAGTGTTGTTCTCTATTGCATTTGCTTTCCTAAATTGAAGCTTTCCCTCTCTGGTGCAATTACTCTGCTTCTTCCTCCTCCTTCCTCCTTTGTCCTTGACCCTGATCTTGTTACTTTTGTGTTTATGGCTTTGGGTCATACTGTATCTGTGTTTTGGATAGTAAGGGACCTCAAATCTTTTATGGAGGCAAGAGAGGTACAAATAAGTATAAAGGTAAAACTTAGCTTTTAAGGATGACATGTAGCAAGAAAAAAGGAGAGAGAAACATGTCCACGATCACACACAAGGATACGTAGGCTCAGCACCAACACATCAAGAAAGTGCTTACAGACCACCCTCCAATCCTACCACCGAGGGATTGTGATGCCAGATGTCCTCAGAGCTCAGCTCACCCCTTCAAGCTAGGTTGTCTGCCACAACAGGCTCTTTTTTCCCATGACTCAGTGAGACACTAGGAGGTTGAGGGAGTAGAGGGGAATTTTGAGAGGGAATGGGAGGGCAGCTAACTTTAAGATCTTCTCTGGCTCTGCTTGGCACACCCCCTCCCCGCCTCAAAAAAAGAAACATACACCTGGGAGAGTGTGAGTTTATAGGTAACTATTGCAGTGAGTCTGAGGCAACCAGAGCATCCCATGAGCTCCAAAGGGAACCAATGTCTGTCGGTGTTTTCAAGGAGGCCTATCAGTGTTTTTAAGATCAGAAAGAGAGACTTCAGGACCCATTTCCTCTGGAGTTTTGCAGGGCCTCCCCACAACCCTAGTGGCAGCTCAGGACCCATGAATCTTAAGATCACAGACAGATGCCATTTGCCACATCTGCGTCATCATCCCAAGTGAGGAATCCCAATATTCTACCTCTTCTACTAAGCTTGTAATGTTCATGTTAAAAGATAATGAACAGGGACTTATGGTGATCCAGTGGTAAAGAATCTGCCTGCCAAGGCAGGGGACATGAGTTTGATCCCTGGTCCAGGAAAATTCCACATGCCACAGGGCAACTAGCCTCTTTGCCACAACCACTAAGCCTGAGCTCTAGAGCCCATGAGCCATGACTACTGAAGCCCTCTCACCTTACAGCCAGTGCTCCACAACAAGAGAAGCCATCCCACTGAGGAGCTCACACACAACCAGGGAAAGTCCATGCACAGCAACAAAGACCCCGCACAGGCATAAATAAAACAAAAAATTTTAAAAGATGATGAATACCCAGGTTCCCAAGGACTGACATAATCAAACTGAATGTAACTCAGTTTAATGTTGAAATTGTTAACCACCTTGAGCTACTAGTTAGTGTGATATCCAAGAAGTGTATTTCCTTTAAATTTTAGAATATCTGGTGGAGCTCCTGTGAGTTCTGGGCACCTTGGTGCAAGGGAAGCTAACTGGTATCTCAAGATGGTTAACAGATAAAGAAAAAAAGAAAATGAATAAAACAGGGCATAGGATTGCACTGGGCTCTTCGCTCCCACGTAGAGAAGCCACCAGTTGATTAGGGCATTTCATTCTTGAATTTTCTTGGGGTTTTCAGGATGGAGAGGGTTTTTCTAGAACTTCTGTTCACTGTCCCACATGCCCTGAGATCCACAGAACACTGAGTAAAGAGTGGAGGTGAAAGAAAGCTGGGTGAAGTAGTGAGATTAACAAGGTTAATTGCATTAGGGAGCTTCGCCATTCTCCAGGTTAGATAAAAAAAAAAAATGTACTCTAGGCTCCGATCCACCAGAGAAAGAAAGGTATATCAGCAAAGGAGGGGAAAGAGGAAGATGGGTGTTTGGCTATTTATTCAAATACATGCAGTTCATCTCTGTTTAGGGGCCTCCCTGGTGACTCAGATGGTTAAGAATCTGCCTGCAGTGCAGGAGACAGGTTCAATCCCTGGATCAGGAAGATCCCTTGGAAAAGGGCATGGCAACCCACACCAGTATTCTTGCCTGGAGAATTCCATGGACAGAGGAGCCTGGAGGGCTACAGTCCATGGGGTCACTTCTCAAAAAGCAGGTTTGCACCAAATCCCTTCCGATGTCATCTGTATCCAAGCCTCCTGTGAGATAATCCTCTTAATGGAATATTTAAGAAATCAGATATAAATCACCAACCTTTTATCTCACCAGAAGACTCATGTGCCATAGGACGTCTGGTGTATACATCTATCTACACGCAGATGGTTGCAGGTGTCTTTCTGAGCAGATGTCACCGTATTTTTAGGCTCTATATGTTTTCCAATATCTAAATCTATTTTTTTTCTGGGTGCAAAAATTTTAGCAATTTTAGAAATCAGAGCCCAGAAAATAGAGGCACCTGGAGACATTTCCAAATTAAAACACACATCCCTCAGAGAAACCTTTTGTGTCATTTGCAACCAACAAAAGTGCCTATTGTTATGACGTGCTCATAAATAACTTGATTTTGGCATACACTTTGGTACCAAACAGAAGATGAATAAATTAAATGTGATTTACAACCTTTTTCATTTTTATTAGCACTGCTCTGAAGAGTTTATGTGAGGGACGTGCCAGAGCAGTTATGCCAAATGTTTTAAGGCGTTGGTATTGATATTATATAAATTAAGGTGTTTTAATTTGCATTCTTTAATTAACTAAATACTGGCAGAAAAATAAAACACAAGGGCAGCCCTGACTTATTGCCTCTATTAAACTGCTGACGTCTCCGAAAAGATGCTTTAAGTAATCCAATTCATTCGGAGAAGGGGAGGGAGGCGTATTAACACTCTCTTATTTGGCAAAATATATTGGGGTTTAAGAAACCAATGTTCAGCATTGTTTGCAGGGTGGTTTAGGGGTGGTGTTTTAAGAAGGTCTGAATTTATGTCCCTAAAGAAGGAGCTGACCCGATGCTTTAACCATCCATCCTATGCAAGTCTGAGCTAAAGAAGTGGAGGCAGCCCGGCCCCACCACTGGGCACGGGCAGGCTCCTGGAGGTAGGGTCCTGCAGACCTGGATTGCCTGCCTTTGTTGCCCAGAGCTGAATCACTGCCAGTCTCAGAAAAGAAAAGCTGGCTGAGTTAACCCAGTGGTCCAATGGATCCCATATCAACACTGTTGTTGTTCAGTCGCTGTAAGTCATGTCTGACTCTGCAACCCCATGGACTGCAGCACGCCAGACTTCCCTGTCCTTCACTGTCTCCCAGAGTTTGCCCAAACTCATGTCCATATCATGTCCATATCAACTTAATCATGTCCAGAAATCAAGGAGAGAAATAGCTAACAATCCTTCAGTGGAATTAGCTGCTTCTGGTCAACCCTTCCCTTCCCACACAGAACCCCCCAACCACACACACACACACACACACACAGATTCTAATAAGATATGCCAGGAGTACTCTAATTCCTTTCCATAAGCCCTGGATCTGATCACTATCTCCAGTGACTTTGTGTTTTCTTTTCCATTATGGTTTATTACAAGACACTGACTATTGTTTCCTGTGCTATACAGTAGGATCTTGTTGTTTACTTATATCACAAGAGTAGTTTGTATCTGCTAATCCCAACCTCCTAATTTGCTCCTCCCCCATCCTCTTTCCCCTTTGGTAGCCATAAAACTGTTTTCTATGGGAGACTTTTTTAAAAGTTACTCTTACTGTGGAGTCATTAACTTCTTTCTCATCCAAGTTCTTCCTTTCTCTTCACTTTCTAGATCATTCTTGATTTTTGCTGTTTCTCCTCTCCTGGTCAGGCTTCATCTTTTATCATTTTCCCCTCCAGACTTTTAGGGGGGAACAGTTCTAAACAGCTCTAAGGAAAAGATTACAACTCCCAGTGGTTGGCCAGAGGAAAGAGCCAGCTCCTCAAACACAGGTGAGAGCATTGTATTTCCCTTCCCTAAACCTGCGGGGAAAGGAGCCATCTGTACAAACTTCCCTGTTCTCCCGCGATTCCCAGGGCCTCTGGCTTCACTTCTCTGCCTGGACTGGGAGTCAGCACGTCAAGGGCAGACCTCTAGGGGCTCATGGATGCTTGTTGAGCTGACTGGAGACATCACCCAGGGAGAGGTGGGCTGGAGAGCGGAATTCACCTTTCTCCTCTGTCCACACTCTCTCTGCACCTTCATACACATGGTCCCTTCTGACACCGCCCAATCAGAGGCAGTTCAAAGGCCACCCAAGTCCCCTTGTCCAGACCTCAGAGGACTGTCGTTATGTCACGTCCCCACCCCAGCGTTCTTCCTGGACGCCTTTCCTCACTTGCTCCACAGGATGGATTCCAGCTTTTTAATCACGAAAATGCCATTCTCCTTCACCA
>NW_011494677.1:1427835-1428827 GCF_000754665.1 Bison bison bison | reverse complement strand
GCACTTTCTTGTCGTTCCCCATCTCGCAGCTCTGTCAGTTGTTTTAAAACAAAAACATGTCTCCTGTCATAAATGAGATTGTCATTATGCATGTCGACTGCAGTGGGGGGAAAATTCACCCGGGGCCTGATGTGGAACAGGCATAAACATCATAAGGAAAAGGACACGGTCTCCTCAGCGTTTGCAGCTACTGTACTATTCTGGTTTGGATTATTTGGGTTGTGTGTGTGTGTTTTTGTTTTTGTTTTTGTTTTTGGTTGTTGCTGTTGTTTTTATCATTTGTGCATTGATTTATTATTTATTTCAGGAAATGAATGAGAAAAACAAAGACACCTGGCAGAAAGCAGTTGTGTTCGATGTATCAAGATGGATGTTGGGAAACGTGGAAGGGGTACCTTCAGGATGCCTGAGAAAGGTCTTCAAGATGGTACAATTCTTTTTTTATATCTAAGTATTTATTTTGGCTGTGCCACACATGGGCTCTTTAGTCTCAGCATGTGGGATCTAGTTCCCTGACTGGGGACTGAGTCTGGGTCCCCTGCAATGGGAGCATGGAGTCTTAGCCACTGGACCACCAGGGATACCCCTAGAATTCTACTTTAGACAGTCTGGAATGAACGTTTATCCTGATTCTATGGCCCATCAATACTCCATGCAGTCCTGATTCCTCCCAGTGTCACAGGGTCAAGGTCACTCACAAAAAGTGAGCTTGGACTCAGCGGACCAAGGAGGCCCAGCCCTGGGCCTGAACTAGAGGAGACAGAGGCTTTCCTGTGCATCTTTGCAGCAAGAAACTAAGGTGTCCAAACACCTGCAGAACAGCATCGTCTGCTGCTCTTTTTTTAGTTTTTTTTTTTTTTCTTGGCAAATGGTCGATAAAGCAGAAAACTCTTATCATCTCAATCCTTGTTGAGAAGTTACATACCCATGCCCTTGGTACCTTTGAATTCTGCAGGCAATACCTATCCAAAAATACAATATTCAAATAAGAA
>NW_011494677.1:1424634-1427735 GCF_000754665.1 Bison bison bison | reverse complement strand
AACAAAGTGAAGACTGCTCAGCCACTTTGGCAAGCACTCTGCTAATAGTAATTACTGATGTCATGATTTGATGTCTTCAGACACATCACAAGCCTCGTGCTGGAAATTCGCAGTGAGAACCAGATACAAACCTCCATGGATACAACAGCAGTTTACGGATTATCTTTGGCACGAACTTCTGCCTTCTTGTGAGCGTGAACGAAAAAAGGTGCAGACAATCCAGCGTTTCTGTTGGGGTTCACTGATTGGAAAGTTGGCAATATTAAAATGTGTATTTATCAAAATCATGGATTCCTTAAGGCTGGACGTAATTTTTCCTCTCCTCTTCCTTCTGCTAAATGAGGGAGAAGGTGGGACGAGAAGGAAGAGGAAAGCTAGAGAAGCATGCACATTCTCTTAAATCCAGAGATGGAAATGGAACCCTTCTTCCTGACCCTTCTCCAGATGAACGGCCCAGAAGTTCCTGGAGGCGTTGCCCTGGCTTTCTTCCCTGAGTCCCTCGGCTGAACTTCTCACTCCAAGGGTGTGTTGGGTCCTACCTACTTTCTTGAAAGGGGCTTGTTTTGAACGCATATAGCTTTCAGCCCTGCAATTCTATTCCTAGGAACTTACCCTAGAGTTTTATTAGCACACATGGAGAATGATATATATTATATATATGGTAAGACCCCTACATACGAACAAGTTCTGTTCCAAGAGCGCTTTTGTAAGTCCAACTTGTTCATAAGTCCAACAAAGTTAGTCTAGGTACCCAGCTAACACAATCAGATACATAGGTTTATAATACTGTAACAGTATTAATACTGTTAATACTGTACTATAATAGGTTTATAGTAGTTTTCACACAAGAGATACATATGAAACAAACACACAAAGAGATTTTTAACCTTATAGTACAGTACCTTGAAAAGTACAGTAAGACAGTACAATGATGGGCATCCAGGGGTGGCATCGAGTGAAGAGGGGAGAAGAGTCACTGGAGGAGAGAGAGGAGGTGGGAGATGGCAGAGCTGAAGGATCGCCACCAGCAATAGGAGACGGAGGGCAAGCTGTGATTTCACTCACGCCTGATGTTGATGGAACGGATGTTTGCATCTTTGAAAGTTCCAAACTTGATGGTTCATTTGTAGGGTACTTACTGTATGTCTAAATACACATATAAACATATGTATGGTTATTCACCGCGGGAACAAACACTGGAAACCATCTAAATGTCCACCCGCAGGGGAATGGCCAAGTAAACTCATCACACATCCATGTAACAGTGCAGTGAAACTAAAAAAGTAAATAAATAAAATGCAGAAGCCCATGATGCAATCTCCAAACTATATTAGCTTTTAAAAAAAGCAAGTGCAGAACATTGTGTGCAGTGTGTTGCCCTTCGTGTATAAAAAGGAGGAAGAATACATATGTATTTGCTAATGTATGTACAGAATACCTCTGAAGGATGGACAATACACTCACAGCACTGATGCATGGGGGAGAAGAACTGGATTGCGAGAGGGAGGTCTTTTTCAATGCTCATTCTCATCGTTTGGGAATTTGGCGCCATGGGAATGCACTTAATCATAAATAAATAAGTGCATGTTTCCAAAAAAAGTAATTGCTTAAATCATTTTTAAAGGGGGCTTATTATGTAAATCTCCACTCTGAATGGACTACTATATACTTGGATACTTGCAGCCAGCGGCTTGGTTGGGACCCCGCCTCTTGGATTTCCATCTCCCAGCAGAGGCTGGCAGAGGGCCATGGAAATAAACACTCCTCGAAATTGTTCTGACATCTTGGAATTTGGTTTTATCAAATACAAGCAGCGGTAATTGAGCCACTGCCTGAGCAGCTCTTCCCTTTTCTCTAATCGTGTTTGTTGAAATGAATTTGAAGCTGCACATCCCTGCTAATTGGGAGGCCAGCCTAGCAAAGGGCCTGCTTTGGGCAAGTTGAGAGGCTTATCCACCAGAAGGGGGGGTGGGCATCAGAGAACTATCATCACCTTCATGGCTGAAGCCCACGGGTGTCAGAAGCAGGTGTGACATCTGCCCTGTGCAACTGAAACAGTTGGTTTGCTACCAGGATCTCTGGGGCCCCAGTGGTTCCGGCTGGGAGGGTGTGCTTAGAGCACGGGGGCAGGACATCTGAGGAACCCTGGTCCCTGCTTCCCTTCCTGGGGCCTCCGCCCTGCTCTTGGACTCCCCTTATACACAAATGAGAGATGATGCATGAACACACCTGAAATGATGCATACTAGCACCCAGAGGTGCTCAGTAAATGTGGTAGAATCTGAATCGAACATGAAGCAAATGCTTTTTAGAACAGTGGGCAACTGGAATCAACTCCTATGTCTAAAATACATTAGCCACAAGGATATATGGTACAGCACAGGCAATACAACCAACGTTTTATCACAACTTTGAATAGAGTATAATCTATAAAAAATTGTGAATCACTGCTGTACACCTGAAACTAATATAATCTTGTAAGTCAACTGTACCTCAATTTAAAAAACAATATATAAATAAATTTAAAAAAAAAAAGAATAATGGGCAACTAAAGTACAAGGTAATGAGCACGATTTCAGTTAAAGCCTCCTGACTTTTTCTTTTAATCTACAAAAGAAGCCCACAGGTGCCCAAAGAAGAAGATTTCCCTGCCTTTTAGGAGCCAGAAATGTGCATGTCTTGGAGGTGACCAGGACTGGCCGGCCTGCCGTGGTCCTTATCTCCCCTGGGATCACCTCAGGCCTGCACCTACCAAGTAGCCAATAAACAGTACTTGAATGAATTCATTCAATCCAGTTCAATTAATGAAATGAAAGTTCACCTTATTCCCTTCTCTGTGTCAGCTTCCTTTCTACCATATTCTCAGTCCTGGTGCGAGTGCTCAGCCGCTTCAGTCATGTCTGACTCTTTGTGACCCCATAGACCATAGCCCGCCAGGCTCCTCTATCCATGGGATTCTCCAGGCAAGAATACTGGAGTGGGTTGCCATGCCCTCCTCCAGGGGATCTTCCCAATCCGGGGGTCAAACCTGTGTCTCTTAGTCTCCAGCACTGGGAGATGGGTTCTTTACCACTAGCTGGAAATAAAAATAAAAACCTGGTT
>NW_011494677.1:1424375-1424534 GCF_000754665.1 Bison bison bison | reverse complement strand
TAGGCAGACGCAGGTAGTGCTGAATCAGGGCTCCTGGCCAAGGCAGTAATTGCCAGCCGCTGAAAGATATTAAGTGCCAGGGAGGAAAACCAAGTCCTCTGTGAGGCAGACTTTTCAGAGTTCTTACAGCTTGTAAAAAAAAAAAAAAAAAATGTAAAT
>NW_011494677.1:1422042-1424275 GCF_000754665.1 Bison bison bison | reverse complement strand
AGAGCAGTATTCTGGAAGATGGTTGAAGTCATTTGCTATTTTTTAGACAGCATTTTAAAAACCTTTGCCAACAAAGGTCCATCTAGTCAAGGCGATGGTTTTTCCAGTAGTCATGTATGGATGTGAGAGTTGGACTATAAACAAAGCTGAGTGCCAAAGAATTGATGCCTTTGAACTGTAGTGTTGGAGAAGACTCTTAAAAGTCCCTTGGACTGCAAGGAGATCCAACCAGTCCATTCTAAAGGAAATCAGTCCTGAATATTCATTGGAAGGACTGAGGCTAAACTGAAGCTCCAATACTTTGGCCACCTGATGCGAAGAACTGACTCATTGGAAAAGACCCTGATGCTGGGAAAGATTGAAGGCAGAAGGAGAAGGAGATGACAGAGGATGAGATGGTTGGATGGCATCACTGTCTCAATGGACATGAGCTTCAGTAAACTCTGGGAGTTGGTGATGGACAGGGAGGCCTGGCATGCTGCAGTCCATGGGGTCGCAAAGAGTCGGACACAACTGAACGACCGAACTGATATTGATAATGAGACTGTGCCATGCAGCAGGTGGGATCTTAGTCCCCCACGCAGGGTTCAAACCCACGCCCCTGCGCAGGGAGCACTGAGTCAATCACTGGACCGTCAGCAAAGTCCCTGAAGTCTTTAGCTTTCCTGCTGCTCTCTCAGGCCTGCATTCAGATTAGCTCAGAAACAGATATTGCATTTGAATCCTGGTTCTACCACTTTTGAGCTGTGTAATTTGGGTGAGTTACTTAACCTCTCTGAGCCTCAGGGGATCACCTATAAAAACAAGCACACTCCCTACCTCATCGGTTTGTAGTGAAAGGTGAATGAGTTCTTACAGGTAAGGAGCTCAGACAGGCCGGCATACCGTAAGGCTCCATAAATGTTATTACTACCCAGGGTCAAACACTCTCTGCTAATCACAGCCAAGGTGTTGGCAGATTACTAAAGGATGATTCCTCCCAGCAGTATCTGCAACTTAAAAGGGGAATCTGGAAGAAACCTGAAGGCCCAAAGGAACAAAGTCGTCAAGGGTGACTGCCCAGGGCTAAGGTTGATGTCTGGGGTGGGGCTGGTGCAGGGAGGGAACTTCAAAAGCACACCTCCTGGCACCCCCCTCCTTTGCTGCCCCCATCCCCACCCCCTAGCCACCCTGCCTATCTCCCTGAGGGCTGATAGGAGATAAACGAAACCACTTCTTCAAAGCACCCAGCTCAAGGACCATGATCAAACACGGGGCTGGAAGATAAGTTTCAGTCTACATTTCCTTTGTCCGCTCCTTCCCACCACTTCTCCAAAGGAAACTCAAGGTGGGGGAGGGAAAGGAGGTAATTCCTCCTTCTTTCATCAAAGGGAGTCACCTCCCCATCCCCGTGGTGGTGGGGCTGTGAGAGGAGATCCAGGAGGCCCTGTTCTGCCAGGACTACCACGTGACTTCAGGCTCCCCCAGAAGCTCTGGAGGCCCCGACTTTATCTGTCAAAGCAGGGGGGAAAAAACACCTGCCCAAAATAACTCAGAAAATTGCTGCGAGATGATGAATGCAAACAGGTATTTGGGGAAAGATCCTTTAATGGGCTCATACAGTTGACATTTTGAAAAATACTAAGTCATCCACCTTTTTGTTTACACGGAGAAGGGGAGACAGAGCTAAATAACCCTCCTACGTAAAGTTCTTATTCATTCATCAACAAACTAGCACTGGACATGGATGGCATTCAGACTGTGTGGATTCAAGCCCCCATCCCCCACCAGCTCAAACTGGCGGCGGGGGGACTTAACCTCTCTGTGCCTCCACATCCTCCTGGGTGAAATGGGGTAACCACACGACCTACCTCCTAGGGCTCCAGTGGGGACTAAAGAAGAGAAATCGTGCAAAGCACTTACACATGCTTGGCTCTCGTGTTAGCTGCAGTGACCACAATGCTTAGACATCCCTCTAGGCAACAGAATACAAAGAGGATGAGAGCTATACAGAAGCATCTGCGGTCCAGCAGGAGGATGGACAAGTCAATAAATACTGGCAGGTGCCAGGTGATGAGTGTAATAACAGAACAGAATCGGAGCTGTGAGAACAGAGAAGAAAGGGCAACCAGAGTGGGCTCCCCAGTAAGGCCGGTCCTTCTAGCTTTGCCCGCTTGCTCTCACAGTGCCCCAGGCTCTTCTGGCCTCCCGGTGCCCGGGGCTGTGTCTGAAGCTAGGCAGACGCAGGTAGTGC
>NW_011494677.1:1418483-1421942 GCF_000754665.1 Bison bison bison | reverse complement strand
AAAAAAAAAAAAAAAAATGTAAATAGTTACCCAGTGAGATATTATTTCCTGTTGTTGCCATTAGGGCTTGAGTGTCATGTAGAGAGAACCCATCATTCAGGCAATTCAGCCTCCTTGACGATGGAAAACTCCGCATTAACGCTACACAACGCACCTCCCACCGCTCCTCCCAGCCTGACTCAGGCGGGTTTCTTTACGTAAATTGAAATTTTGAAAAAAAAAAAATCTATAAATATTCAGAATTTCCTAAAGGATTTTCGTGATGGCTTCTTAGAGGTTATGTTTTTTTTTTTTTTCCAAAGACTTGTTTGAGTGGAGACCGGGGAAGGGGTATCCTCACTTGAGTAGGGGGCTGGGCTGGAGCCTCGGATCCTCCAGGCCTGGGGGCTACTGCTCTGAGCAATCGCCCCACAGATGCTGAGGACACCACTGGTCACAGCTATCACTGGCCTTCCTTTGTGCCGAGCACTAGAAGTGCGACATGCATTGTCTGGTTTGGCCTGCCGACCCTGAGGCGGTCACTGCTAGGTTTTTGTTTTTGTTTTGTTTTTTTTTTTGCTTAGTTTTAAATATTTATTTCTATGTCTTTATTTGGCTGCATCCAGTCTCAGTTGTGGCACGTGGGATGTTTAGCGGCGTAATGGGTGATCTTTTTTTATTAAGTTGTGGCATGCAGGTTCTAGTTCCCTGGCCCGGGATTGAACCTGGGTCCCCTACCCTTAGAAGCATGGAGTCTCAGCCACTGGACCACCAGGAAAGTCCCACACTCTTAGGCTTTATAACTGAGGAAATCAAAGCTCAGCGGGGTTTCCTTGTCCAGGATCACTGCAGGATTGTGACACAGAGGCCTAGTTCCCAGAGACCTACCTCCATGAGAGGACTTTGTCACCCACTGCTCACAGACCTTTGGGTGAGTGACTAACCTCTCCATGCTATGCATGGGAATGACAAAGGTACCTGAAGCGTATCGAGAGCCTGAAGCACAGAATGTGACTCTTCCCCACGTGGGCAGGGGTACGCTCAAGCAGCCCCACCCTGCCCTACTGTCATGGTGCCCTCCCTCGAAGGGCAGTCTGGGAAGGGCCTCTTAGCTACGCAAGAGCCACTTTTCTGCAAGGGAAGCACTTGGGCCCTGAACAACACAGTGTCTCACATGGCCTTTTCAGCCACACCCCATCAACCCCAGGAAACACAGCTCAGCTTCTTTTAACCTTATTCTCTCCCAGGTGACAAGTCATTCCTTTGAAAATGGCCTTGCAATAGGCTACTAGGACCCCATTTAGGACTCTGTAGAAGTTAGCATTTCAGCTAAATGAATATCAATTACCGATTGTAATAATCCTCTAGCATCCAGTGGCAAAGAATCCACCTGCAATGCAGGAGATGCGAGTTCAATCCCTGGGTTGGGAAGATCCCCTGGAGACGGGCATGGCAGCCCACTCAAGAATTCTTGCCTGGAGAATTCCATGGGCAGAGGACTCTGGTGGGCAACAGTCCACGGGGTGGCAAAGAGTCAGACACGACTTAGTAACTAAACAACAATCTTTTCATTAGGCCTCTGGCCTGGCTGAGTATGATTTTCCATTTTCCCAACTAAGGTGATTAGATGGATCCAGCCAAAGGGGCCCCACTTTGCTCATCAGCATCCCAAAGGGAAGCATGGCCCTATTCCCTTGCTAGCATTTTCCAGGAGAGGGGAAACAGGGTTGGTCTCCACCGAAGTGCTGTCTGGCACCCCCAGTTCCTAGTGATGAGCTGTGAACTAAGGGAGCAGGGTTTTTTGAAGACAATATGTGATTCCCTAGGCAAACTCCCCACCCTTCACCCCAAGACTGGTCACCTTGTCCTCACCTCCTCCTCTCCCCTCCACCACTTTCATTCATTCCTTACCTTCTTCTTCGCCTTTCCTCCCCAAATAGACAGTAAATATCTTATCATCCTGCATTCTTCTCCCCTCTTTCTGTTGCCTCCTGCCCCTCTATTCCTTCCAAATTCCTACATGCCTTTGTCTCTCTCTCCCCTCCCCTTTGCTCCTAACTAATTCCCCATTAATCATCCAGAACACACATCTGCCCGGTCAGAGCAGGAGTCCTTGGCTGGCGTTCACAGCTGGGCTGGTTGTGATCATCAAGAAGGGGTCTTTCATCTTTTCCTGTCTCCTAGGGCTCCCCTCTTCCCAGATCCTCCTCCTCCAAAGTGGCCTACCAAGGCCCACCGTCTTCATTCTGGAAGGTTCTGCTCGCTCTCTCTGCAGAGAAGTCTCCCAAAGGCCAAATCATCTGGTAGATTGAAGCAGCCTTGCAGTGGTCATTTAAACTTGACACTGGCAGTGGCAAGGATGTCAGAGTGCTCAGAGGCTGGCAGGAGAAGGAGGAGTGGGCAGGGGATAGGCACCACCACAACAAAATAAATGGGGTCTCCCCCCTCCTTCTTGTACCCTCCTTGCTGCGGTATGGAATACATCACCCAGTCAGGACATCCCTTGGCATTCATTGTAACCTAATTTTATCAGGATTAAAATCGGGGTAGGGAACGCCTGTGTAATTTCTTAGAGGTCTAGATATCCTGTCCAAAAACCAGACCGATCCAAGGAGTACATTCAGTTTAGTGTTTGATTGACGTGGCCTGGGAGTGGTGCCTGGTGCCTTCTCTACTGAGCATCGTAAAGACTGCCATTTGTTATTTCTGTGATACTCGTTTCTGTTGGAAGAACGCCTTTGAAATCGTCTCTGCCCTTCTGGGGATCTCAGGGCGTTGATCAACGAGCAGCAGAGTCAGGGACCGGCAGTCCGGGAACAATATGCCCCGAGTGACAGGCCCGACAATCCGAGTGACAGATGCGGGCTGGAAAGGGGGTGCTCAGAGCGGGGCAGTGACACCAGCGCGCCTCCACTGGCCGCCTAGAGAACCGGAAAGGGGTCTCCCCAAAGGCCTGCGTACAAAGGGCCAACTTCACCCTCCGATCGGCGGATGGGGGACTCCAACGCCAGGACAGGGACTATGTGAAATCTCTGTCGGGTGCGAAGCTCGCAATGCATACTTTATCCCAAAGGCACGGGAGGAAGGAGACAGGGTGGATGGGGGGGTACTGTTATTTTCATTTAAAAGTTTTTAATTCCGAAATTCCCCTGGGAAAACCTAGGGCATCTTCCCCCTCGAGAAGAAAAGTGGGGCGGGGCGTGGAGGAGCCGCATCTTTGGCGCTTACATCGACGTGCAGCGTTTACAGAGACCCCGCCTCTTGTAGGATGCAAACCCCTCCACGTCCCTACCCACCCGCTACCCCTGAAACAGCAGTCAGGCGCGGGGCCGTGAGAGAATTGTGTGCCCCTAAGCAGCACGCTGTAAGAAACCCGGGACACACCCAAGCATCGAACCTATAAATCGGTGCGCAGGCACCGCGCGCCAGGCGCGTCCCGGCGGCGCGCACCACAAGCGGGGATCGCGCCTTATCGAGACC
>NW_011494677.1:1417855-1418328 GCF_000754665.1 Bison bison bison | reverse complement strand
GAGAACTGTGGCTGCCTCCGAGGTTCGGGCGCTTCCTAGTGAGCACACCCGGGAGGAAGCCAAGTCAGGGGGGAAAGAGCTGAAAACCCGAGCAGGACCCGAGCCGAGCTGGGGTTCTGGAGGCGCGGCCCGCCCCCAGGCGGCCTCCGGGAGCGGCTGGGACTTGGCAGTCCCGGAGCCGGCCGCCAGGGGCTCCTACCCCATCCCCCAGCCCACCCAGTTCACCCCACCCCAGAGACACACGGACTGCGGGTGACCTGTCCCCCTTCCCCGGCCAGCACCACCCCACCCTACCCCAGCCGTGCGAAGGGAGAAAGCGCAGAGCGACAGGAAAGGGCAGGGCGCAGAGCGACAGGGTCCCCGGAGAAGCCCTGATCTCGCCGGGACCCCGGGGCCCGGGGCGGCCCGGTTGGGGGCAGGGGGAGGAGGCCGGCGGTGGGGCCAGGCCGCGGCGCCGCGGCTCGCGGGCGCGG
>NW_011494677.1:1415834-1417755 GCF_000754665.1 Bison bison bison | reverse complement strand
CGTGCGGCTCGCGGAAGGCGAAGGTTTTTGTGTTGCTCGCCCGGGCCAGCGGTGGCGGCGGCGGCGGCAGCGGAGGAGGAGGAGGAGGGGTGGAGACGCGGCGACCGCTGCACCGCGCTCAGAGCTACGGAGCGAGCCCACCCGCCCCGGGAGCTCGCCTCCCCGGTGCGCCCCCGCCCTCCCCGCCCCCCCAGCGGCACTGCCTCCTCCAAATGAGCGATTCGCCCGCTGGATCTAACCCAAGGCCCCCCGAGAGCAGCGGTAGCGGCAGCGGCGGCGGCGGGAAGAGGCCGGCGGCGGTGTCCCTCTTGCCCCCGGCGGACCCCCTGCGCCAGGCGAACCGGCTCCCCATCCGGGTACTGAAGATGCTGAGCGCTCACACCGGCCACCTCCTGCACCCGGAGTACCTGCAGCCGCTGTCCTCCACGCCCGTGAGCCCCATCGAGGTCAGTCCCCTGGTCGCTGCCCGCCGAGCGCCCGCCCCATTCCGCCCACCACTGCCCGGCTCCCTGCGCCCCGCGGCTCGGTGCGACCCTCGGGTCCGGCCCCACTGGCCGACGGAGTGAGAGGAGGGACGGAGATACAGAGGGATCGGAGCCCACTGGGTTCTCCCCCCCGGGCTTCTCCCCGGGGGAGAAGGTTCCCCTTCCACGCTCGCCCTTCGGAGCTTCGCGTTTCCTCTCTCGGATTGGATTTGCTTTTGGAGTGTCCACTGGGCCCTTTACTTTTCCTCGGCACCCAGTCCCCAGGCCAGAGAGTCTATCTCCTGGGCTTTTTTCGGCCCCCCACCCCCACCTCTCCACCCGGGTTTGTTCTCTTTGAAGCCCGATCGCCACCTCCCTCCCCCGTCCCACTCCGCTTCTGCCCCATCCGGTTGGAGCGCACGACGCCCCGGCACTCCCGACCCCGGCTCCTTCTTCCTCCCGCTCCCCTGGGGGCCCTCCCCGGGAGGGAAGGGGGCTCCGAAGAAAGCGCCCGCGGCGGCCCGGGCTCAAGATCCAGCTTCTCCCCTGCTCCTACCCCGCGGCGTCACCGCCAGAAACCCGTCCTAAGCGAAGTTCCCCAAACTGAAGGCATAAGTTTTTAACCCGGGCCTAGAGAGGACGAGATGAGAGAGTAGGGGGGAGTCACGGCCCCTCCCCCAGCCCCGACTCCAGAGAAGTCACCTTCCACCGGGGTGGCCTTCGATGGACGCCTTCCTCGGCCCGTTCCCCAGGGCCTGCGGCGCCCTCCGGGACCCGGGGCAGCGAGGGATCCCACCACTACCGACGCGCAGTGTAAGCGCAGTTGCGCTCAGCCCCCGCGCTCGCAGCCGGTCTCCCCGAGGCCCTCCTTTCCCATCTCACCCACCCTGCCCCCCAGGTAACCCCACCCCCCCGGCTGCTCCGTGGGTCCCTGGTCTCACCCCCTTCTCCCTCCCCTTGCCGCTGTCTCCCACAGCTGGACGCCAAGAAGAGTCCTTTGGCGTTGCTGGCCCAGACTTGCTCGCAGATCGGCAAGCCCGACCCGCCGCCCCCGTCCAAGCTCAACTCGGTAGCGGCGGCCAACGGGCTGGGAGCGGAGAAGGACCCCGGCCGCTCGGCCTCGGGCGCCGCCTCGGCCTCTGCGGCGCTCAAGCAGCTGGGGGACTCCCCGGCCGAGGACAAGTCCAGCTTCAAGCCCTACTCCAAGGGTTCCGGGGGCGGCGACTCCCGCAAGGACAGCGGCTCCTCCTCCGTGTCCTCCAGCTCCTCCAGCTCCTCCTCCTTGTCCTCGGGAGACAAGGCGGGCTTCAGGGTGCCCAGCGCCGCCTGCACGCCCTTCCCCCCGCATGGAGCGCCGGTCTCCGCTTCGTCGTCCTCGTCCTCCCCTGGCGGTTCCCGGGGCGGCTCCCCGCACCACTCTGACTGCAAGACCGGGGCCAGCGGGGAGCTGGATAAGA
>NW_011494677.1:1415298-1415546 GCF_000754665.1 Bison bison bison | reverse complement strand
GCCAGCTGTCGGGGGGCCTGGGCCTGCCGCCGGGCAAGCCCCCCAGCTCCAGCCCGCTCACCGGGGCCTCCCCACCGTCCTTCCTGCAGGGATTATGCCGAGACCCCTACTGCCTGGGAGGTTACCACGGCGCCTCGCACCTCGGCGGCTCGGGCTGCTCCACGTGCAGCGCGCACGACCCGGCCGGGCCCGGCCTGAAGGCGGGGGGCTACCCGCTGGTGTATCCGGGGCACCCGCTGCAGCCGGCT
>NW_011494677.1:1412504-1414692 GCF_000754665.1 Bison bison bison | reverse complement strand
GATCCCTCCCCTCCCCACCGGACTGTGTATTTTATTTACTATAATGTTAGCTTACAAGCTGGGAATATAAGTGCATTAACGACCCACACGAGTCAATGGTATGCAAAGAGTCTGTTCGCCCCTCCCCTCCCCGAATAATAATATTAATCACACCAGTAACTACATGCCCCCCCCCGCCCCCCTGCCTTTCTTTTCTGTTTTATTTTTTCTTAGATGTAAGTTTGCCACTTTTTTTTTTTGGATTGGTTTGGTTTTACCTGGAGGAGGGGGCAGCGTGGGAGCTTCTTTTTGTTTTCTCTCCGGGGAGACTTGCTTGCATGCTTCCTAACGTTCAAACTACGATTCCTCCTCCCTGCCCCGCCCCTCTGCCCTTCATTCCTTCTTGTTTCCGTCCATTCGAGGTTCTGGTTTGTTATTGGATTTTTTTTTTTTTTCTTTGTACAAGTAACAGGAGGTATTTTTTTGTAATGCATTCGGGGGTGTTGGGAGCGACCTTGGGGGCTGGAGGTCTTGAGCTCTGTGGCCCAGGGACTCTGCCCTGTGACCACTCCCCTGCCACTCTCTTCCCCTCTGGGCTCCTTGGTCTGCTCCCTGGTCCCCCAAATTAGAGCCTTTCTCCCCTATCTTGCTCTGAGCACGAGTCAGTGGCTGGAGAGTCTTCCAATAGCCTTTCCCCTTTCCAGACTCTGAAAGGCCCCAAACACCCCGGGGTGGTCCCACCGCCTGCTGGTGAGGGGGCCGGCAGGGCTCATCTCATTCAAGTAAAAATCCTAGAAGGCCCTGCTGGCATGAAACTTTGCTCTTTATAGTTTGCGAAGTGCATTAATAGTCATTGTTTTTTTCTGATAATTGGGGCAGGGGTCCCTGTCCTGGCGATGGGGGCTGGGTCGGTGATTCTTGCTAGATCCTTCCAAAGCAGACCAGTGGCAGTATCAGCTGGCAATACAACCCTTTTAGCACCTTTGGGGGTGTGGGAGGGGAGTCAGGGAGCACACGGATCACAGCAGAGCCCGTCACCCCTTCCCAGGCCTGACCCAAGAGTCCCCAGAGTTGGCCGTGGGCTCCCTCAGTTACTGGGATCGAAGACTCGGCCCAGGGTCTTCTCCCGATCCCCTCCCTCCCACCCTCTGGGCCTGATGCAGGGGGCTGCGGGGCCCGTTTGAGATGAATAGAGCTCTCCCTTGGTAAGACTTATTTTGTTAATAAATGGAGTACTTGGCTATATTCACACCGTGGTGTGTTTCTGTCTTGCCTCACCCACCGGCCCACTTCCAGACACCTAAGCAGATGCCCTTCTTTTATTCTCATTGAAAACACCTTATGGTTTCCTTCTCGGGTTTCCGTTCAAGGACGAGTTTAATGGGTTTTCTCAAGAAAGTGGGGGAGGAAGGGGAATGTGGGAGGTGAGGGAGAAAATCAAACTGCCAGCGCACTACAAATAATAAAATGTCCCCCCCCCCCCCATTTTTTTTTCCAACTCGGTTATTTAGCTCCCAAGCTCACTTCAAAGGCCTTGACATCACCTGGGGACGGGGCGGAGAGAGTGTGTGCAAGAGGACTTTTCCTCTAGATAAGGGCCTAGATTCGAGACTCAAGGGGCGGAGAAGGGACCCAAGATCCGGGGCTCAGAGACTCCGCAGCACCGTCCCTGGGCCCCGCGGGCCGGCGAAGACGACGTGCCTCTGGCGCCACCTGGTGGCAGAGAGGCGAGCGACTGGCGCCCGCCGCAAACTCGCCTTCCGCGCTTCGCACTCAAAAAATGAGGATTTCCTCTCCCTGGCAGTGCCTTTCATGCACCTTGAAGTCCAAGGACGGGTACACGCACCTGCCGCTAAGGGCGCTGCTCACAGCTTGGGGACTCCCTAAGCCTAGCGCTGGATTGTGGGCCCCAGCCGTCTGCGCCCCCAGTTTGGGATTTGCGGAGAAGGCGCGGCAATGACTCGGCATGTAGAAGCCACCCTCGGTTTCCCCGTTTTCTTGAGCTGGCACGATAGATACTGGCTTCTGTATCCTTGAGCAGGCGACAGCGAGGGTGCTGTTTTTCAGGATGATAAGGAAAGGGCCGGAGCACCCCTCTACTGCGCTGGGAGTCTCCGGGGTCGGAGGAGGGGACCAAGGGGCCTCGGGGCCTGCGCGTCTTCCCTGGTGCTTTCTCGTTCCCACCCCACCCTCCCCGGGGCAGGGGGCG
>NW_011494677.1:1405049-1412404 GCF_000754665.1 Bison bison bison | reverse complement strand
CCGATGCAGGACGCCTGGCGCCCAGCTCTCGAGGTGCAGCGGGCCTCGGGGCTTGGATGCTCGGCCATATGCGCCTAAGGCGTGGAGCCACCTGTTGGGCGCGCTGAAAAATGCCCCCCTTGTCCCCTCCGAGCCGCGCTCCTCTGCGTCAGGCGCCTCGCAGCTTTGGGAGCTGCTGTTGTTGCCATTCGTGTTGTTTTGCTTGACGTTCTCGGTGAAGAATGCGGCTTTAGGGCAATTCCTGCTCCACAAACTGTGTGCTTTAGAAATGTCCGGAGACCCAGAGGTCACGGGGGTCTCTGCTTGCGCTGATTCATCCCACAAATGGCCCCAAACTCCTCACAGGGTGGGTCTTGGACTCATCGGGCGTCATTCGCTCGGGATTTGACAGAACTTCAGCGTAAGATGTTTTGTGGGGTTTGGGACTTGAGGGGTTGCCCCTATAGCTTTGTTTCTGGGCAAAATTCCTTCCCTAGTCAAGAGAACCTCAGTCATCTTCCGCAGAAAATAGTACTCCTGGAGTAAGAGCCTGTATGTGTCCCCAGGGAAGGAACCTGGTCTGCTGGCATCCTTGCCCACAGTGATAAACAGGGTAAGGGAGAGGCTGGAGGCCCTGAAGAAGTCGCCCCTGAGGGGAGCTCAGAGTCTTCCTGAGGGATCATCCTTACCGGACTTCTCAGAGTTCAAACTGGCCCCAAGCTTCAAAAGAACTGAACTGTAGCTACTTGCTTCATTTTTTTCTTTATCACTGTTATTTTGTTTGCTCTTGGTTAATCTTCCCTTCCTCTCAAATCTCCCTCTTTCTCTCAGGTACCTTTGTTTGTTTCTAATGCCTGCTAAAACTGCTGGAAATTGCTCCTTCCGCAGGGGGAGTTAAACTTTTCTCTTAAACTATGGTCAGGGGCTTCCCTGGTGGCTCAGACAGTAAAGCATCTGCCTACAATTCAAGAGACCTGGGTTCGATCACTGGGTGGCGAAGATTCCCCTGGAGAAGGAAATGGCAACCCACTCCAGTGTTCTTGCCTGGAGAAGTCCGTGGACAGAGGAGCCTGATGGGCTATAGTCCATGGGGTCGCAAAGAGTCAGACACAACTGAGCGACTAACACTATGGTCTTCAGACCTTCCTAAGGACCACAGGCTCCCCTTGTTGGGACAGGAGAAAGGAAGAGACTTGGTATCTCCCCATATAATGAAAGAAAGTTGTCTCCAGGTACTTGGCTTCAGGAAAGGTATGAGAATGCACATTAGAAACTCCTCAGAGGAGGAGGTTTCCCCCAGAAAATGTATCATTGGCTTTTGCAGACCAGGAAGGATGCCTTTGGCCTGATTGGAAAGGCTGGTTCCAGCTCCCACTGTGACTCAAAGGGCAGGCAGGCACTGTAGCCTGGAGTGGCCCAGGTTTCCCCCTCCGCCACCAGCTCTCCCCACCATAAAAGGGTGAGGGTCCCAAGACAATGTGGCTGTTTTCATTCACTGGGACTGGGGGTGGAGGGGGGGGGAGTGTGTTACTTGCAGGGGCTACAGAAACAAAGTTGCTGTTTTCAGAGCCATAATGCTGCCCACCAGCTGCTCATTTGCATAAATAATTCATCCGGCAACTCTGTGCTCCAGCATCACCTCCACCTTCCATGGCTCCACCTCCTCGTCCTTTCTCTAGCCCTCCTCCCGCCCCTCCTCCTAATCTCTTCCAGGCGCCAGAACCGGGGGCCTGTGTTCCCCAGGCACTGGGAAGGGTGACAGCCACACAGCTGGACCTTTAGACACTGGACGTTCCTGGCTCGGGGTCATAATTTCACACCTCCTGCCTGGTTATTTTTGTGGCCTCATGGACAGCAGGGAGAGGAAGAGAAGGGTGGGGAGGCCTCACTCACCCTCAGATATTGCTCAACAGAATTGCAGGGGGTTGTTTTTAACTTCCCAGTCACCCCTCAAACCCATCCTCGGAGAATCTGCAGCCCACGGGGGAGGTGTGGGGTGCAGGGGCCTCCATCCTTTGCAGCCCTAGCTGCCCTAGCCTCTCCAGCATCTTGGGATGTGTCTCTCAGCATATGAACTAACCCCTTCCTGATGGATGTCTGGGTTTCCGTGGAATCCGTCTTCCAATAATGCGGTGACTCTGTCCTATATTAATCATTCTGCAGGGGAAGCTGCACTCCAGTTTTCTGTTTGACTTGATTTCATTCATCCTGTCTTTTTGCAAAATAGATGGTTGAGTGCATCCGATAATGTATGGTTTAATTTGGAGCACTATGGGTTTGAATTACCATTTTCATAATGCGCTGTGCATTAATGTGTTACATCATTTATAAAGAGGAATGTCCCGGGTTTCAAACTTTCCTCCTGAAAGCCAAAGTCACCTCATGGAAACAAAGCCAGATCACATGGGCCCAGCTCCTCGCCTGGCTGCCTCCTCCCCAAGCCAGGTGAAACCTGCCAACCCCTCCCCGCCAAAACCCCACCCTGAGGCTTTTGTGTCCACAGAATGCAGGTGGGTGTCAAAGTTTGGGGACGAACTTGCACATGGCTGCCCAGGAGCCATCAATGACAGCACAAAAGCTCCCCCTCATTATCGCATGGCAGCCCGGCCCCTACGAGGAGACCTCCAGTGGTCGGCTCCCCCTCGACCCTAAACCCCACACCCCCTCCCTGATGGCCCGTAATAACACCAGCTGTCTGTTACTCAAACTCTGACTGAGGAGGAAAAAGCACTGATTATCCAAATACAGTCATTAAAGGGGAAATGTGTTTTTAGGACTGTCAGAGTGATTAATGAGAGCTAGCCGTCTTTGCAAATGCACTTGTTTAGTCTAACTGGCAGCTTCTATTTTCCTATTGATTTATTGCAGCCGTTGCCGGGCCTCGGTGTATGCAGTCAGGGCACTTCACAACTGTGCCCTGTTTAAACAGGAAAAGCATGCACCGTTTTTTTGTCCGGGAGGGAGGGAGCAGCCGAAAGTCTCTCCCCTCAGCGCAGTCTCCAGGGCCCCAAACCAACAAAGAAGACATTAAAAACCTGCAGGCCAGAGAGAGAAGGAAACTGCCTCCCCTCGGTCGTCCTGGTTCCAAGGTCAGCGGAGGCGCACCCTGGCCCCTGGACAAAGCCCCCCCTATTGTCACACTCAGCATGCCCTCATCCTCTCCTCCGGTCCCCCCAAACCAGCTGTCAGCCCCTGAGTCCAAGGACAGGAAAGGCACCCAGCAGAGCGGGGAGGTCGGGGAGGGGGTCGATGGGCTCGGCCAAGCTAAAACAGAATCGAAGCCACCCTGCCACACAGGGGTGGGAACAAGGTCCGGGGGTTGCGGGAAATTGATGGAGCCCCATGGTTCATTTGGGGGCTTCCCTGGTGACTCGGTAAAGAATCCACCTGCCAATGCAGGAGACTCAGGTTCAATCCCTGGGACGGGAAGATCCCACGGAGAAGGAAATGGCAACACATTCCAGAATTCCTACCTGGGAAATCCCATGGACAGAGGAGCCTGGCAGGCTACATCCAGGGGGTCACAAAAGAGTCGGACACGACTGAGCAACCAAACCACAACATGGTTGATTTCAACTTTTAAAAAGTGGGCGGCGGACACAAGAGTGCTATTGACTTCGTTCCACTTGCACAGTTTGTTTTGACAAATGGTGTACCTAATGACCAGCACAGAAATGGCTGCTTGAAAATACAGACCTGGTGTTGGAGAGTCAGACTTCCAGGAGGTGGATCACCAAGGCAGAGGTTACAGGATTCCTGTTATGTGACCAGCGCAACACCGGATGCCAGGAAACAGAAGAAAACCCAGACCAGATTCCTGCCCAATTTAGTTGGGGGAGACAAGACACACCCATGAGATGGAGAATGAGAGAGTATTCTCTACCACTGCATTTATGCAGATCTAGTAAGCATTCAGTTGTGCAGTGCAGACAGTGGGGAACTTGACCAATTATAATAAGGGGCTAATTGTGCAGATCAGTGGTTGGGCTGCAGCAGCTGGAGGGAGAGCTCGCTGGGGCTACCTTCCCACGGGAGCCCTGATCTGTTGGGAGGCTCCCCAGTTCCCCTCAGGCCCGTCTTCTTCTGAAAGCTGGAAGATGGATGAGACCTTCATTCCATGGTGATGAGCAGGCTGAGCCAGAGCTCCAAGCCAGCAGATCAAAGAACAGGCTCCCCAGAGTTCCCTGGGGGCCTAGTGGTTAGGATTTGGTGCTTTCCCTGCAGAGGCCTGGGTTCAATCCCTGGTCCGGGAACCACCCCTTGGAATACAAGAACAGGCTTCTCTTAACCCACTTGTACCTTCCAGACCTGGAAATGGTTTATGCTTCTTCCTAGATGAAGTGCCTTTACAAGTTTTTCCCAGGGGCAGTGGCCTATCGCCAGCTTTATTAATACTTCCCAAGACAGGAAAAGCTGTCGGTGGGTTTGGATCACAGAGGCGCTGGGAAACTTCTTAAGAGAAAAGAAACGGAAACTGCCGGCTGAGTGGAAATGAAGTGACTGTATGATTCAACATGGAGACCCAGGGTGTGAGTGTCCTTTGGTAGCTTGAGGGAGCAGCCGAAAGTCTCTCCCCTCAGCGCAGTCTCCAGGGCCCCAAACAAACAAAGAAGACATTAAAAACCTGCAGCCCAGAGAGAGAAGGAAACTGCCTCCCCTCGGTCGTCCCCAGATCCAAGGTCAGCGGAGGCGCACCCTGGCCCCTGATAAGTCCAGAAAGTTGTAGTCATCATACATAGAGTTAGAAAGAGCACTGAAGCAGGGGCCAGAAAAACCTGGATTTTTCTCTGGTTCTGAAGATTATTGCTGTGCGACCTTGGAGAAGTCACTTAATCTCTCTGAGTCTCTTTTTTCCCATTTCTGAAGTGCAACTGTTAGTCCTTATCATCTTTAAGCATTTTTTTATCATGAAGTATTTTATTTATTTGTAGTTGAAGTATAGTTGATTTACAATATTATATTAGTTTTGGGTATACAACATAGCGATTCAATGTTTTTATAGATTGTGCTCCATTTAAAGTTATTGTAAAATAATAGCTATATTTCCCTGTGCTGTAAAATATATCCTCATACCTTATCTGTTTTATACATAGCAGTTTGTACCTCCTACTCCATTACCCCTCTCTTGCCCTTCCTTCTCTCTCCCCACTAATTTGTTCTCTGCATGTCTGTTTTGTTACACATTCATTCATTTTTTTAGACTCCACATATAAGTGATAATAGACAGCATTTGTCTTTCTCTGGCTTCTTTCATTAAGCATAATACTCTCCAGGTCCATTCACATTGTTGCAAGTGGCAGGATTTTGTTCTTTTTCATGGCTGAGTAGTATTCCACCGTGTGTGTGTGTGTGTGTGTGTGTGTGTGTGTGTGTGTGTGTGTGTGTGTGCGTGTGTGTGTGTACACACACCACATCTTTATCCACTCTTCATCTGTTGATGGACACTTAGGTTGTTCCCATATCTTGACTATAGTAAATAGAGCTGCTACAAACATTGGGATGCATGTATCTTTTTGAATTTGTGTTTTCATTTTCTTTGGATATATACCCAGGCGTGGAATTGCTGGATCATACGGTAGTTCTATTTTTAGGTTTTTGAGGAATGACCATAATCTTTTGCATGGTGGCTGCACCCATTTAATTCCCACTAAGGGTGCACAAGAGTTCCCTTTCCTCCACATTTAAGCCCTTTCTAATTGAAATAGTCTATGAGTTTTTAAATGTTTCAAGGGTGATGCACTATGCTGGTTGGAGTTGGCTCTGACAGTGGTCCTCAGTCTAATGCAATTCTGAAGTTCCCATCAGGACAGTAAATGTGGAAGATCCAGAAAAAGATTCCTTGTGACTTCACCTCCGTGATGCAGGGCGGGCGGAGGGTCCACGAGAATACGGTAATGTGAACTTTCCATCCAGGGAAAGAAGGAAGCATGAAAATACTTGGTTCATTCGACAAAATGCTGAGGGTACGGTGATGCCCGTGTTTCGGAGGCTGCTTGGATGCTTAAGTGGGTCAAGCATTATTATTTTAAATAGTGTTGAGAATCCTAGGAGGTTAAACCAAGGTCTACATAAAGAATCTTATTTTTCACAGCCTACAGCCAATTGCTTTTGGAAAATGGAACTGGCGAGGGAAGAAATGAAAGGCAGAGGAAAATCAAACCACAGTGGGGGACCGTTGCTCTGAGTGGGCAGTGGGGATTTCCATCGATCTTTGGAACAGAAAATAAAATGATCCTCCCGGAGTTTAAATCGGAGGCCAGATTTTAGAATGGAAACAGTCATTTGGAAGATGTCGCTGCACGTTCCCTGTGTCCTGTTTGTTCTCCTGGGTAGGTGCAGTTGTGAATTTGTGTGTGCGCGTGTGGTGAGTTATATACGGGCTTGTACCCAGTCCATAAAGGGAATAGTATGACTACACAGTCACACTTATCCTTCTCACTTTTGACAACTTCAAATACAGGCAGCACCAAACAAATACACAGTAAGCCAGGCACACCCTAGAGCAGGGGTCCCCAACCTCCGGGATCCAATGCCTGATGATCTGAGGCAGAGCTGATGTCATAGTAATAGAAATAGTGCACAATAAGTGTAACGCACTTGAATCATCCTGAAACCATCCCCCCGACTTGGTCCATGGAAAAATTGTTTTCCATGAAAATGGTCCCTACTGCCAAAAAGGTTGGGGACCGCTGCCTTATGGCATCTCTGTAAGCATCATTTTGTGTATGCCATGGCACAGTTAAATATTTAATATTTACAACAAACCTGCAGTTCACTCTCATGAAAAAACGGATTTGGAGAGGTTAAGGAAATTGCTCACGATTTCACAGTGAGAGAGCTGTGGAATCAGGATACAAATGCAGTCCTGACTATAAAACTCTGCACTGAGCCAGTAGCTTCAGACTTTGTACCCAGGTGGGTTTAGATGCTGCGGATGGATAGAATAAGGGGAACTATCCCATCAGAATGTCTTGGCCAGTGTGTCTACATGTGCTGGGACCCTGCTGGACACTGTGCAATTGAAAGTACATGGGTCCTTCCAAGAGCTGAGACACTGCTGAGTGCAGGAGTTTGACTCACTTGTTAAACATTACAGAGTGCCCACTGCGTATGAGGTACTATGGTCTCCTCTGGGCACTAAAAAGATGAGACACACCCTGGCCCTAGCCTCAAGGAGCTTCAGTCTAGTAGGAGATAGATAAATAAGCTAATTAAGATATGATGGACTCAGGATTTATTAATGCTATTGCAAAAGTCGGTATAGGCTAGATACTGCAATGGCACCCTACTCTAGTACTCTGGCCTGGAAAATCCCATGGATGGAGGAGCCTGGAAGGCTGCAGTCCATGGGGTCACTGAGGGTCAGACATGACTGA
>NW_011494677.1:1398501-1404949 GCF_000754665.1 Bison bison bison | reverse complement strand
GCCTGGAAAATCCCATGGATGGAGGAGCCTGGTAGGCTGCAGTCCACGGGGTCGCTAGGAGTCGGACACGACTGAGCAACTTCACTTTCACTTTACACTTTCATGCATTGGAAAAGGAAATGGCAACCCACTCCAGTGTTCTTGCCTGGAGAATCCCAGGGACGGGGGAGCCTGGTGGGCTGCAGTCTATGGGGTCACACACAGTCGGACACGACTGAAGTGACTTAGCAGTAGCAGCATGCTGCAGTAACAAATTAACACAGAAATCTTGGGGGCTTAACACAACAAAAGCTTATTTTTCAGCTATACTACATCTCCATCATGGGTTGACAGGGATCTCATATAAATTAGAATTTGACCAGAGAAGCAGAACCAGTAATATATTAATAGCAAGGCATTTATTGTAAGGTGTTGACAACACAATCATGGTGGCTAGCTAAGCAAGTTAGAAATTCTTAAGGCAGGCAGGTAGTCAAGATCACAAATAGGCTGAAACTCTACCAGCATGAGCCCTACAGAGTCTCTGAGCTCAGAGAAGCATCTTTTAATGGGCTCAACTGATTAGGTCAGGCTCACCCTGGGTCATCTCCCTTTTGAGCTACTTAAAGTCATCTGATTAGGGACTTCAATCACATCCACAGAATTCTTTTGGAAGCAGAGTTTGGTTAAATAACTAGGACTCTGGTTCAGTCTAACCAAGGTGAAACTCAGAAGCATCATAGTGTTGCACATAATTAACTAGGCCCCCTGACGTCCCTGCCAGTCTCAGCAGGGGGAGAGCTGGCATGAACAGTCACACAGCTCAGGCCAAAAATGGCACATATAACCTCTGCTCATAATCCTCTGGCCCCTCCTAACTGCGAGGGCAAGTCACTGACCCTCCCTTGTGCCCACAAGGAGAGGGGAGCAGGAGGGGAACCCCCCCAAAGGTGCTTTCTGAGCATTCTGACTGGCTTTCACCCTGCCCTTCCCATAATCAGGGCAAAACTAACTCTCTGGCGAGATGAGGGCATGCAGAGACTGCCATGGGCCACAAAAGTGTGTCAGGGGGAAGCCAGGACAGAACTCACCTCCCCCTCACTCCCTCACCTCCACCTGCTTCCCCAGACCTTCCCCAACAGAAGCCCTTCCAAGCTCACACAGCCCTGTTCACCTGGAGAGAGTTTACGTCTGAAATTACAGGAAAGGCACTGGGATGGAATGCTTTAGCCGGACATGGCTGACCTCGCTCCGGTAGGACAGACATCCCAGGGCTAGGAGATCCTGAAGTTCAAAGAGGTTTGTGACCTTCCACATACCATGTAATCTTGAAGCAGCATCTTTTTTTTTTTAATATCTATGTATTTATGTGGCTACACTGGGTCTCAGTTGTGGCATATGGAATCTTCGTTGTAGCACAGGGTCTCTCTGGTTGCGGTATGCTGGCTTAGTTGCTCCAAGGCACGTGAGATCTCAGGTCCTTGACCAGGGATCGAACCCACCTGGCCGGCATTGAAAGGCAGATTCTTAACCACTGGACCACGAGGGACGTACCCTGAGGCAGCATCTTAACATCCACTCCTGACAAGAGGGGTAGATGTGCACTGCACTTCCATGCACTGCACTTCTGGGCACTGCATTCTGGCAAAGCTTCCATCTGTGAAACTTACAAAAAACTAAGGATCAATTCAGAGTGATAAGAATCGATGGTCACTAACAAACACGTGCCATTAACAGCATGTCCTTGAAGTTCAAAGGAAAAAGGTCTGGACAACCGGACCAGACCCGGCCTTCTTCCTTCTCGAACATTAATTGAGTGCTTGCCGTATGCCAGGCACTGTGCTAAGTACTTTCCACACAAGGTTTTACTTAATCCTAGCACCTCTTCTCTGCAGTAAATCTACTCTTAAACACATTTGCCCAACGTCACCAAGTCAGTGAGCAGAAAAGGCAAGACCCCCTACCAGGTCTATCCAATTTCAGAAATCTATGTTCCTGCCACCAGAGCTGTCCAGCCACAGGAGCCTGAGGGGGCTCCAGGGGCCACCCATGACCACCAGCCTGGGCTGCATCAGCCTGGAAGGGAGCGTCTAAGTCCTCCAAAGGCGCCAGGTGGGCGGGGTCAGCATACGGAGAGCATTGCTGACCTCTGACCCTCTCCTCTGAAGACCAGAGGTCAGACAGGAACCTTGAACCCCCTGATCCCAGGCTGGCTTCCTGATGTCACCACTGAGCCTTGTGGAGTCTCCTGTGAGAATATTCCTTGAAAACCTGCTAAGTGTGCTAAATGCTATCAGAGGAGAGAAAACACATCAGACACACACCCCCAACCCTCGCACCAAACTGCTTTTGGTCTGGTAGGAGAACCTGGACAAACACACACTAGTAGGGCTTCCCTGGTGGCCCAGTGGTTAAGAATCTGCCTTCCAGTGCATGGAACGTGGGTTCAATCCCTGGTCAGGGAACGAAGAGCCCACATGCCTCGGGGCAGCTAAGCCCAGAGGGCCACAACTGAGAGAAGCCCCCACACACCACAGCCAAGAGCCTGTGCATGCATGCTGAGTCCTTTCAGTCCTGTCTGACTCTTTGCATCCTCTGTGGACTGTGGCCCTCCTCTGTCCATGGGATCCTCCAGACAAGAACACTGGAGTGGGTTGCTGTGCCCTCCTCCAGGGGCTCTTCCTGACCCAGGGATCGAACCCACATCTCCCGCAACTCCTGCGTGGACAGGTGGTTTCTTTGCCACTAGCGTCACCTGGGAAGCCCCCCGTTGAAGAGCCTGTACAGCCAAAATTTAAAAATTAAATTAAAATAAAATTAATTGAAAATAAATATATGCTAACAACATGACATAAAGTCTGACATTAACAAGCGAAGGGGAGCCGCGAAGACTGCAAGGCGTTTGGAGCACTCTGGGGGGTCTGGGAGGACTCCCTTGTTCACTAAACCCCCCGGAAGGAGCAAGAAGGGGTCTTTCCAGGCCAGTCGGGCAGCCTGAACAAAGCCAAAGCCGGACTGTGCCAGGGGTACGGGGACGTCCTCCAGCCCATGCCAACCAGCTGCCATCTGCAAGGAACACGGACACCTACGGATGTAACCCTCAGGAAGTCAGTGCTGGGGGCCACCCGCAAGCCTCAGCTCGGGGCTCGGAGCTGAGACCCACCTCCCACGAGCTGGCCCACATCCCGGCATCACAGCCAGTCACCCCGGACTCTCCTGCTCCAGGGCCAGCTTCCTGGCTCCAATTACAGCCTCGGGGCCCGGAGCCCCCCACCAGGGGCTGCGGAGCCCCTCAGTGTGACCCTGACAGGTGGGTCTCCATTGACAGTGCCCTTTTCTTGAAACTCACCTGTCTCCCCCTGACCCCGCCCCCTTCTCCAGGGGTGCTGCAGGAGAGACTGCTCTTGGCAGCATCCTCCTTGGCACCCCCTTGCCCCTGTAGCCATGGCCCTCCGCCACCGCCTCCCCGGGGCCATCCGTCCCCCCAGCACCGCACACACTTGCCCCCTCTCCCTCCCACGTCCTGTTCCTCCCCCCCACCTTCCCCTCCATTTGTTTCAATGAACAGCCCCTTTTATCTATTCTGTAGGTACAAATGAAGCTGTCAAATTTGATCAGGCGCTTGATATGACAGGCTGTGGGAGTCAGGACCCCTGCAACAGAGTGTGCCTTGTCCGTCACAGCCCGCCCGACACTTTCCATAATGCCCAGACTGATGGGATTCTGAGTAGGGCCCAGCACATTTTCAACTCTATTTTGGGTGAAAACCCTTCTTGAAAGATCTTGAAAGGAGCTGGCAGTTCAGCCGCCCGGATGATTAATGAGGGTTGGCTCCGCTGGATGGATTTCTCCGGGTGCCAACGGCATCCTCCCAACAGGCCAGAGGCTGGCCATCCACTTCCCCAAGCCCCGCCCCCTTCCCAGCAACACAGCCCCCCCAAAAAAAGCCTCTCCCCAAACCCTCCGACACACACGCCCCCACCACCACCTCACCTCCGCCCACACCCACCTCTAGCTCTCCAGGCCGTTTCCGCTTTCTCTGATACTGGAGCAGCCCCGCATATGGAAAAAGTTACAAGTTACACGGCACAGCCGCGAGGCCTGGGGCGGGGTGCGCAGGGCCTGCTGGGGAGCCCTGCGGGCCTGCAGGGTGCAGAGGGGATGAAGAGGGGGGATGAGGAGGCGGCGACCCAGGCTGTCCTTGAGCGCCGTGTCACACGCCCCCATGGTCAGGGGTGGGCCTGTCCACTCTCCCCACCCCGAGGATCTCAGGAGCTCTGGGGATGGAAACCACGGGCACCCTACACCCCCAAGAGTGAAGCATCAGAGTCCTTATCTTTCTCTCATGTCAGTGTTTCTCAGATGGGACCCTGGGAACAAGACAACTCCCACTTGGGAAGGCATCTCCCATGTAGGGCAGAAAGATGAGCATCCTCGGTCTCAAGGCACTACCTGTCGGATTGGGAAAGTAGCATTTACATATACACACATATTAATACCACCACATGTACAATAGATAGCTGGTGGGAAGCTGGTGAGAAGTTGCAGTGTGGAAAAGGAAATGGCAACCCACTCCAGTATTCTCGCCTGGGAAATCCCATGGACAGAGGAGCCTGGCGGGCTACAATCCATGGGGTCGCAAAAGCATTGGACATGACTTAGTCACTCAATAACAACAACAAAAACCTGTTGCATAGTGCAGGGAGCTCAGCTCAGGCTCTGTGATGACCTAGCAGGGTGGGGGGTGTGGGAAGGAGGCCCAAGAGAGAAGGGATTTACGTGTACTTATAGCTGATTCATGGGAGAAGGCAATGGCACCCCACTCCAGTAGTCTTGCCTGGAAAATCCCATGGGCGGAGGAGCCTGGTAGGCTACAGTCCATGGGGTTTCGAAGAGTTGGACACGACTGAGCGACTTCACTTTCACTTTTCACTTTCACGCCTTGGAGAAGGAAATGGCAACCCACTCCAGTGTTCTTGCCTGGAGAATCCCAGGGACGGGGGAGCCTGGTGGCCTGCCGTCTCTGGGGTCGCACAGAGTCGGACACGACTGAGGCGACTTAGCAGCAGCAGCAGCAGCATAGCTGATTCATGCTGCAGTGCAGCAGAAACTAACACAACATTGTAAAGCAACCATACTCCAATCAAAACCAAATTTAAAAAATTGACACTACTGGCTGGTATTCCCCACCCCACGCCCACCAATCGTAGAGACAAAGTACAATCCCAGCACCCCCAGGGTGGTACCAGCCCTGGCTGAGGACCACCTTTGGAGTCAAGGGTCTCCTCCCCATCCCTCATGCCTTGAGGGCTTCACCCTCTGCCCTGCCTCCCTCAGCTCTCATACCCTCAAGCCCGCTCAGCAGGGAGACCCCTGGAAAGTGGGGAAAGAGGAAGTGGGTGCACTCCCACCGACCCCCAACACTAACACCCCCCTCCCGCTGCTCCCTCGGGCCAGCCCTGCTCTGAGCTGTTTTCTTCCCTCCTCTTCTCCTCTCCCATCTCCCCAGCACACTGTGGCTCGTCCACGAGTACGGCAAAAGAATGGTCCCCAAAACTTTTGGGGGTTTCCAAGCTCAGAAGCCATTAAGAACAGGCTGGTGGAGGGTGGTTGGGATCAGGAACGGGCTGTTTGGTTCTTTCTGGAACTTGCATAGCTGTCTTTTTCAAGCCAGGCTCCCAGGTCTGGGGACTCCATCTAAGGAGAAGTTGGTCTCTGAAACCAGGGCCATCTCCCAGTGTCTCTTATTGGAGAAGCTAAGCATCCTCCATGGGGCCAGATCATGAGCAGCGTGAGGGGGGCGGGGGGAAGGTCCCCAAGAATGCCAAGTCATGCCTACCCTCTTCATGCCTCATTTCTTTATTAAAATATAGCTGATTTACAATGTGGTGTTAGTTTCAAGTATGGAGCAAACTGACTCAGTTATATATACATACTCCTTTTCAGATTCTTCTTCATTATAGGTTATTCAATTCGGTTCAGTTGCTCAGTCGTGTCCGACTCTGCAACCCCATGGACTGCAGCACGCCAGGCCTCCCTGTCCATCACAACTCCTGGAGTTTACCCAAACTCATGACAATTGAGACGGTGATGCCATCCAACCATCTCATCCTCTGTCGTCCCCTTCTGCTCCTGCCTTCAATCTTTCCCAGCACCAGGGTCTTTCCCAATGAGTCAGTTCTTCACATCAGGTGGCCAAAGTACTGGAGTTTCAGCTTCAGCATCAGTCCTTCCAAGATACTAAATATAGTTCCCCGTGCTATACAGTAGGACCTTGTTGTTTAGCTATTTTATATCTGCTGCTGCTAAGTCACCAGTCGTGTCTGACTCTGTGCGACCCCATAGACGGAAGCCCACCAGGCTCCCCCGTCCCTGGGATTCTCCAGGCAAGAATACTGGAGTGGGTTGCCATTGCCTTCTCCAATGCGTGAAAGTGAAAAGTGAAAGGGAAGTTGCTCAGTCATGTCCA
>NW_011494677.1:1386505-1398401 GCF_000754665.1 Bison bison bison | reverse complement strand
GAAAGGGAAGTTGCTCAGTCATGTCCAACTCTTAGCGACCCCATGGACTGCAGCCTACCAGGCTCCGCTGTCCATGGGATTTTCCAGGCAAGAGTACTGGAGTGGGGTGCCATCGCCTTCTCCGATTTTATATGTAGTGGTGTGTATATGTTAATCCCAAATTTCTAACTTATCCTTCCTCCACTTCCCCTTAGTAACCATAAGTTTGTTTTCTACGTCTGCGAGTCCATTTCTATTTTGTAAATAAGTTGACTTGTATGTTGTTTTTTAGATGCCACATACGTGATGTCACGTGGTATCTGTCTTTCTCTGACTTACTTCACTTCGTATGATCATCTCCAGGTCTACCCATGTCGCTGCAAATGGTGCTATTTCATTCATTTTCATGGCTGCTCACTTCCCATTCTCTGCTCTCTCTTTCCTTCTGAAAAAGACAGAGAAATCCCACAGTTTCCCGACCCCTAGGCCACTGTGTGGAGAAGGAAATGGCAACCCACTCCAGTACTCTTGCCTGGAGAATCCCATGGACAGAAGAGCCTGGTGGGCTACAGTCCATGGGGTCACAGACAGCCAGACACAAATGAAGTGACTTAACAGCAGCAGCAGCAGGCCACTGGGTAAATGCCCAACCAGCTCTGAGATCATCCAGCCACAAGACGGACCCAAGGCATTCAGTCCACATCACCTCCTGAGTACCCAAGTCACACCTGGCACAGGGCTGTACAATTGTGAGCAAAACGACACTCAGCGCCTGCCTTCGTGGCGGTTACAGACTAATGCAGGGGAAAAACGAAACAGATCAATATATAATTACAAACTGAGGGGCTTCCTTCGTGGTCCAGTGGTTAAGAATCCACCTTGCAATGCAAGGGATACCGGTTCGATCTCTGGTCCTGGAGGATTCCACATGCCAGCGGCTCTAGGGCCCAGGCACCATGACTCCCGAAGCCTGCACACTCTAGAGTCTGCGACAAGAGAAGCCCCCGCAGGCAGAAGCCTGAGCACCACACCTGGAGAGTAGCCCCCCGCTCTCCACAACTAAAGGAAGCCGGAGTGCAGCGACAAAGACCCACTACAGCCGAACAAACAAACCTCTGAAAAAACAATTGTAAACTGTTGTGGCAGCAACGACAAACTGTTTCGCGGTGCGCACAAAGAGCGGGTAACAAGGAGTCCTCGTTTAGAACAAGGTGGCCAGGGAGAGTCTCTGGGAACGTGACCTTGCGGCTGAGCCGTGAAGGCTGAGTGCAGTCAGGCAGGTGAGGCAGGGAGAGTGTCTCGGGCTCAGAAGTCCACACCCTATCAGCAGCCAGGTTTTCCCCTGCCGTGCAGACACTATCCCCTGTAGCTGTGCCCCCACGGAAGGACAAAAATGCAGGCTGGGCCCTGGAAGAACCAGGAGGGGATGAATTGGGAGAAGAAGGGATGCTGGGACTGAGACCAGACCAGTCAGCCCGCGCCCAGGGCCACCAGCCACAGGAGCGAGGCAGAGCTGCGAACCCACGCAAGCCAGAGGGAGACGGAGGTAGAACTGGCATTGCCAGGACCTCTCAGAGTCACGGGGACACCCCAGGACAGAGCTCCCAGAGCTGTGGCACGGACGGCTGCTGATAGAGACCCAAGTTCAGCTGATGATCACTCAAATCAACCTATAATTACATGGTTCTGGCCTGGAATGTAAAGCTTGAGAGGGAACTCAGCCGTCCCTCGTTCTGAAAGATATATTTTTGATGAAATAGGCAAGGGTGTGTTTCTTACTCCTGGAAACCCATGGGCCTTATCTACCTAAGGCCAAACCTTTAATCCAGCTTCCAAGTCCGCCACAAACTGACCCATACAGACCAGTCCATCCAGATGTTCCTTCTTTCCTTCCCCACGACTTCAATGGTCCTTTGACCCCAGCCACTTGTCGGTTTCCCTCGCTCTGAACCCCTTGAGCCCCTTATTTTATCCTCTTTCTAGTTCTTCTCTATAAGAGGACCCCTCATCACCCTCCATACGTGCTAAGTCGTGCTAAGTTACTTCAGTCATGTCCAACTCTTTGCAACTCCCACCAGGCTCCTCTGTCCATGGGATTCTCCAGGCAAGAATACTGTAGTGGGTTGCCATGCCCTCCTCCAGCGGATCTTCCTGACCCAGAGATCCAACCTGCGTCTCTTAGGTCTCCTGAATTGGCAGGTGGTTCTTTACCACTAGCACCACCTGGAAAGCCCTCTGCCAGCCCATAAATTCCTTAAAGGCAAGAAGGATCTTTTATTCATCTTGTGTTCCCTGCGTGCTTGGGACAGCTCCAGGTATGTGGTGGACAGTCAGTGAAAGTTTGCTGAATTCTATTTAATTGGAAAACAGCGAAAGGGTGTAGGTATTGGTAAGTATCTATGAACTGAAGTCCTTAGTTGGCTGAGAGAGGAGACCCAGGGGTGAAACTCAGAGGACGGACCACAGACAGAGCCACCAGGGAAGAGAGCAAGAAAGCACACCCTGCACTGATACCTGAAGTTTTTCCTTCTCGTCAGCACAGAGGTGGTCCTGGGGACAAGGCGGTCACCCTGGGGAATCCTGGTTGGAGTGGCAAACCCTCAAGGCAGGCAGAGGAGACCCACATGGGGACGAGGCCGGTCACCCCAGGGAATCCTGGTTGGAGTGGCAAACCCTCAAGGCAGGCAGAGGAGACCCACATGGGGACAAGGCCGTCGTTGACCTGCTTCTTCTACCACCTCGCCACGGTGGCTGAAATTGCCCCCACTCAACTCATTCCTTGGAGTTAAGGAACAAAATCCTGAAAAGATATCATTAGATGTGTTTGTGAAAGGGGTCCAGGGAGAAGGCGACATGTCTGAAGACATCAGTGCTCACCTGTTGGGGAGCAGCCCCACCTGGGTAGGCAGAGAGCGGGGGGCTGCTGGGAACGAGACGTCAGGTGGGAAAGCTCTGGAACCTGACCATTTTCCCAGATGCTCGTGTCCGAGGAGGAGCCAGCAGGCTCACAGCACACGCACCAAGAATGCAGAGGAAGAGACTCCCCAACAGAGAGCAAGCCTGGGGCCACACAGACTCTGTCTCTGAGCCCCATCTCACCCACTCACAGCCGCCACCCCAAGGGAGGGACCCGGGTCCGTGTTCAGTGCTCCCACCCCAGGGTCCAGCCCATGCCTGGCTCATCCCAGGCACTCAGTGGATATTTCTGGAACAAACGAATGGGTAAGGCTGTAGAGAGGTGTTGAGATTAGACCCCAAGGAGAAACAGTCCTCGGTCTCAATTCTGCAAAGGGACCCAGAAGACCTGTGGAAATTCAGACCCATGTGGCTGGAAGTGATCCCCCAAATTCGTCAGGTTCCCCCCTCCCATCTACCAGACACGGGTTCACACCTGAGGACGCACTTGACGAACTGACCCCACCAGCTTTTGGAACAGAACTGAGCTCCCTGCTGTCTTTCAGAATTTCTTCAGGGAGAAAAAGAATTTTCCTGGCCGTGGGGCTAAAATAGAAAAACAAGGCTACGTAAAACAGGCCTAAGAGGGAAAGGGTAGGCCAAAAACAATATGCTCCTCTCTCCCCTGTTTTTTTAGGACCTGGGCTCCTTTCCGCAGCTGGAGGAGGACAAGGAGGGGAAGGGGAGGGGGAAGAAGGGGAGGAGAGGGGCTCAGCCTAAGGACCCCCGCCCCCTCGCCAGGACAGGGGCCCTCACAGGCAGAGAGTCAAAGAAAAGTTTTCCGAGACTGATTACTGAGAGGGTAACTGGGTCCACGGAGCACATGTGAACAGACTCCTCGTTTCCAATTCAGGACTGTCAGATGGTGATTAATGACTAACAGCCACAGAGCAGCCTTGATTGCCAAGTGCCGTATTGTTAACGCTGACAGTTAATGATGCCGGACACGACTCAGGCACAATTCCACACCATCATCCGCAAATAGCGCCCGACGGACTTAATTGGTTAAGTGCTTGTGAGTGAGTGTGTGTGTGTATGTGTGTGTGCGTGTGTATGAAAATGAGAGGGAGGTATAAAAGGCAGAAGAAAGAGGTGAGACGTCTATTGTGAATTCGCCCTACACTCACGTATGTTTTCCTAGGCGTCACCAAGTTGTCGCAGGAGTCAGAGTCCAAACGACTGTATCTGCAGACCCACAACATCACCTCAGCCCTGACCACAGAAAGGTCTCGAATACAGCAAGGCGCCCCCAGCCCGACTTCCCCACCGGCCCCTCCTGACCCCTGCTGTGGTCACCGCCACCACCATCACCGTCTCTCAGGGACAGCTGGGAACGGGCGTGTTTGTGCAGTTAAAACACAGGAAAACGCGTTGAAAGAAGAAGCTGTCTGGAAGTGGGCCTGGATCCAGGGCTCCCGAGAAGCCACTTTTTCACTGGACTCAGATCAATGGTCCCTTGGCCGCCTGGCTGGGCCGGCCCAGCTCTGCCAAGAGGGAGCTCTTACCCCCATTCCGGAACTCAGCCCTCTCTTAGGAGAGGAACACACTCCATCCAATTGTTCTAGAAACAGAGTCCTGGGCAACAGGGACAGAGAGATGGCGCCCACCAAGGATTCTTGGGGCCAGCTGAGCAAGGTGACAAAGGGCACAGGAGAGAAGTTCCAGGCTCCAAGAGGGCAGATCAAGTCAGGGCTTCGTTACTCATGGAATCCTGGCTCCACCGAGACAGAGGAAGGGAGGGGGAGACCCAGGTAGCTGCAGTCGAGTTGGGGAAATAACAAGTATAGGAGAACTGTGGACCACGGATGCTGAAGCCAAAGGAGCAGCGCAGATGCTCAGGGCCACCAGCCCTCAGAGGAGAGGTCGGTTCAGAGGAAGGGCTGGAAATGTCTAGAAAAGGCGGAGAATATGCAAAGTACTCTGAAAGATGGCAGCCCTCAGGTAGAAAGAGCTGGGAAGGCCGTTCTCCAGGCGAGGGTTTTAGAAAGTTGGACTCACATGGATTCCCTTTGAAAGGCTTGCTCCTCAGAATGTGGGCCCTGGGACTGCCCTGGTGGTCCAGTGGTTAAGATTTCACCTTCCACTCAGGGACTGCAGGTTCGATTCCTGGTCGGGAAGCTACGATCCCATGTGCCTCGGGGCCAGAAAACCCAAACATAGAGTATGTGCCTAGTAGTGGGATTGCAGAAGACACATGTTTCCCAGTGTTCCTTGCAGCACTGTTTACAATAACAAGGACACAGAAGCAGCCTAGATGTCCATCATGACCGATGATGGATACAGAAGCTGTGGTACGTGTATGCAATGGAATATTACTCAGCCATAAAAAGGAATGCATTTGGGTCAGTTCTAATGAGGTGGATGAACCTAGAGCGTATTAGAGTGAAGTAAGTCGGAAAGAGGATAATAAAGATTTTTTTGTATATTAATTAAACATTATTTATTAACTAATAAGTATTAATTAATACATTAATTGTATATTAATGTATACATATGGAATCTAGAAAGACAGTATTGATTAAACTATTTTCAGGGCAGCAGCAACAACTCCCCTGGCAGGGCTGTTCACAGGGCTACTCATCGTAAAAAACCCAGATTCCCACCTTACCCTCGTCTCACCCGCCGCGGCCCAGTGAACCACGGCCAGAACACTGCAGAGAATCACCAGCATAAGTCCTGCTGCCTTTTTTCCATTTGAAGCAGGGACCTGAAATGGACAGCCAGACAGACTCGGTTTTCAGGCTATGCTACAATGGGAAGGTCCCAGCTGGATGGCTTTGCAAGGCTCACCCCCATCTGATCCCTGCTGTGAGCTGAAGTGTGTGGGTCACAGGAGTAGGTGAATCTCTCCCTTGGGCGTCCCTGGTCTGGGGTCTTTGTTCCAGCTCAGTGGTTGGGACCGAAACACCCCAGCTGAAAAATCCCATGTATCACTGAGACCTGCGCTGTGTCATTACCGCCTGGCTGGCCTTCATTCGGTCTGGCACTCCTGACCTCTCCAACCGCCTCCTCAGCTGTGGAAGGGTCAGCCTCAGCAAATAATAGTCAAAAGCTAATGTTCTTGTGACTCTGGACCGAGGGGTCCCCCTGCTGTGAACCCCTTCCCCTTCCACATCCCTCAGATGAACCAGTACATCTTCCCCGCCTGGACCCCTCCTCTGTGAAATGACAAACCGTTATGCACTTTTCTTCCTAGCTGCCTGTTCTTTCTCCTTCTGCCAAATCAAGCTTTTCTCCCAGCTTCATCAAGCTTCCTCTCACTCTGAACTTTAGGAAAGACTGAGAGTCCAGAGACCTGGTTCCAGCCCCTCCTGCTGCCTGGGTGACCAAGGGTGACTCATTCCACATCCCTGGGCCTCGGGTTTCCCGCTCCCAGAGGGAGAGGTCTGGATGAGATGGGTTCTTAGCAGGGTTCTTTCCAGCTGGGACACCGTGATCTTGTTTCAGAGGATCATTACGGGGATAACGAACACCGTGTTATTGAGGGATTTACAATGATACACGCACATTTGGCAATAAGGAGTCTCCTTCCTGGAATCGCCCACCAGCGTGTCTTTGTAAATGTCCTTATTGCATGCATGGTTCCTGGTTTCCTTGGCAGATTGGGAGCAACACAAGGACAAAGTTGACGGTTTCTATTTCTTTGGTATCCTTTCTTGGTGACTAATACTCAGAGAAACCACTCAACAATGTTGCTGACTGGGTGACAGACTGATTACCCCCCTGGCTGCATGTTCATTTAAATGGACTTGTAAGAAACTGAACAGAAAGTGGTCACCTTGGCTTCTCGTTGGTGGGTGGGAGGGGAGGGCAGGGAAGGCGGGGTGGAGGTAAAGAACTTCTTTTAAATATGCAGGTCTCACTTCTCTTTAAGGGGGAAAAAAAAAGACGTTGCCCCGTTGAAACTAGCTGGATTTGGAAATTCAAATGGAATTTTTAATACTGCCTTGCAAATGAGCACATACCAGCATGCCCAAGGCTTAATTCCATTCCCCAAGTGCTCACTGAGTGTACTGCGCGCTGAGTGCCAAGCCCCTGCTCAGTAAAAGGGGGGAGTACAGAGGAAGAAATACTGTAACAGAATTTTTTTTAAACAGTTTTAACAGGGCTTAGACATCAAAATACTGTCCCACTCAAAATGGATACTTTGGAATGACATACATTTTATTCTATTCTCTTACCTTGCTTGAAATGCCATGAACCTCTTTTAAAATCATCTTTAAAGCCCATCACATACCTTACAGGCAATAACAAAGTTGTGTGTGTTGATTAGGGGAGACAAATGTCTATTTTGTGGATAGAGGCGCTGCACTGTGCAGCATGTGGGATCTTAGTTCCCCAACCAGGAATCGAACCTGTGCCCCCTGCAGGGGAAGCTCAGTCTTAACACTGGACTGCCAGGCAATTCCAAGGGAGAGAACTGTCTCTTGAAGCCAAGCTGGATGGTCAGGCTTATTCAGTTTGGTCAAGAATATAAATAATGTTGTTGTGAGAGTCTCTCAGCTGTGTCCAACTCTTTATGACCCGTGGATTGGAGCCCACCAGGCTCTTCTGTCCATAGGATTCTCCAGGCAAGAATACTGGAGTGGGTTGCCATGCCCTTCTCCAGGGGATTTTCCCAACCCAGGGATCGAACCCAGGTCTCCTGCACTGCAGGCGGATTCTTTACCGTTTGAGCTACCCTGGAAGCCCAGTCGAAATAGTGGGCATCTTCTAATGATGCTCTTCTTCACACATACAATAATGCACGGCCTTCCCATGTGAATGCTTTGAAGGTCCTCTTTCACTCACTTGCGTGGGCTCAGCCATGCCTGGAAACACTGATCTCATGATGGACTTCCTGGCTTATACCTTTGCCGACGCTCTATCCCCAACCCCCATTGTCTATTTCAATCCAGCAGCCCAAGACGGCTTTTAAAAACACCACTCAGATCATGTCACTCATCTGCCTGAAACCCACAAGGGCCAAAGCCCACAGGGTGGCTTCTGAGACCCAACATGGTCCAGATCTCTATTGTCTCTCTGGCCTCCTCTCCCATCACTGCCTCCTCCAACGCTGGGCCTCATCCATATGGCCTCTGTGCTTCTCCTCAAGAGGCCAGGCCTGCTGCAACACAGAAATCTTTTTGCTGTCTAGGGCTCTTTTTCTCCCTGAGATCCACTTGGACACACCCCTCATTTCCTTCAAGTCTTTGGTCGGTAGTCACCTTCTCAATGAGGCTTCGTCAGACCTTGCACTTAACACCTTCCATTTAATAACTTGACACACAAACACACACATGCACACACTCACCTGCTCGCTCCTGATTCCTCTTACCCTGTTCTTTTCCTTTTTTCCCTGGTACTTATACTTTTCACGAGACTATGTAATTTACCTATATATATCATTTATAGTGTTTATTGTTATCTGTATCACCCCTGCCTAGAATCTCAGCTCAAAAGAGGTAGATCTTCTGTTTGGGATTAGTTGAATCCCAAAAGCCTAGAACTGGCACTTAATATGTAATATGTTGAACTGAACTGAAGTCCCAACTTAAATATGGTCCAGTTTCCTGTTGCTCACAGATCTGTTGGAGGGGGCTAGAGACACACACATGAAACTGACAAAACGTCCTTTTTCTTCTTAGCACTTGGCACTGAGCTCCTCTCTTCCTCTGCTGCTTCCCAGGCCCCCGTCAGCCCACGCCTTGGGTTATGGAAACCTGAGACCCCCCATCGGCCTCCAGGTGCTCAATGACTTACACGGCATTCAAAATCTACATCAAGAGACATATACCATCACAAGCCAACGCGGCAGTATCTGAAGCCGTCTCGGGCCCATCACCTGTCACCTTGTGCCGTGACCTATGGTGGTAGGTCACAATCACATCAAATCTTACGAAAAGGAAAAGGTCAGCCTGCCAGGAGTGAAGAAAGCTTTGGGCAAGTATGGCCCTACTAGTGCGGAAGACACCACAGAAAGCAGAGCTACAGACAGTAAAGATGGTGATGACAGTGATCTCTTTGGGTCTGATGAAGAAGGGGAAAGCGAAGAAGCCAGGAGGCTAAGAGAAGAATGCCTTGCACAGCACGAGTCAAAGAAAGCCAAGATCCCAGCCCTTGTTGCCAAGTCTTCCCTCTTACTAGACGTGAGACCTTGGAGTGATGACACGGATACGGCAAAACTAGAGGAGTGCGTCAGAAGCATGCATGCAGATGGCCTGGTCTGAGGCTCTTTGAAACTAGTTCTGGTGGGGTTTGGAATTTAAAAAACTTCAAATACAGTGTGCAGTTGAAGACGACAAAGTTGGAAGAGATATACTGGGGGAGTAGATCCCTGCTTTTGACAAGTATGGGCTGTCTATGGACGTGGCTGCGTCCAACACGATCTAAAATCCATCGTGGATCAGTGCCCTTAAATAAAAGCCTGAAAGACAGCAAAGGAAGAAAGAGAAAATGACCAGACAGTACAAAACAACTCCCGATGAAGTGGAATCCACTGTGACACTCCAGGAAGCCTGGTGGGGATGATTGCAAGGCTGAAGGAGGGGGAAGGGCTGAACTTTCTGTCTAGTCAAGCAAATCTTCTCCTTGTCCCCAGCACGTGCCCAGATCATTTCAGCCTCTACTCATTCGCTCATGTCATCCCTTTGCCTGAAGTCCTCTATCCTGCTTGCCTCCTTCCCCAAACCCCAACACCCACGGGCGCTCAGTTCAGCCCCTTCCTCTACACAAATTTCTGTGGCTGCTCCAGCCCTCCCTGACTTCTCCCTCCTCTGAGCTCTGACTGCACCTACTTCTGGTATTAGACCATTTATCTTCACATAGAAACATTATGTGCGACTGACGTGTATCATTTCCCCAGCTTAGGACCACATCTTTTGCTGCTTTCCTCTCTCGAATAAGACTGTGCTTCACAGTAGAAGCAGCTGACTTGAGTGGCACAGCTGGCTGGTCAGCAGGCAGACAGAAAAGAGGAGGGTGTTCCAGGCAGAGGAAACTCAAAAGCAAAGACCTCACGGTGGGAATTGACATGATGAGTGTAAAGCTGTTACACCCACAGTTCTCAGCCCAACCGGAGATTTTAATCACCTGAAGGTATTTCCATGGGGGCACCCCATCCCAGACCAATGTTATCAATAAGAATATCAGAGAGGACTTCCCCGGTGGTCCAGTGGTTAAGAATCCACCTGCCAATGCAGGGGACACGGGTTTGATCCCTGGTCTGGGAAGAACCCACATGCCGCGGGGCAACTAAGCCCGTGTGCACAGCAATGACTGAGCCCACATGCCACAGCTACTGAAGTCTCAGCACTGAGAGCCTCTGCTCTACAGCAAGAGAAGCTACCGCAATGAGAAGCCCTCACACCACAGCGAAGAGCAGCCCCACTTGTCACAACCAGAGAAAGCCTTCAAGCGGCAACAAAGAGGACGCAGTGCAGCCAAAAACAAACAGGCAAAAAAAGTTTAATGTCACTTGTTTAGGGGGAAAAAAGTATCAGGCAATGTGGCTTAGGCATCACTACTTTTTAAAGGCTCCCCAGTGATTCTAATATGTTCAGTTCAGTTCAGTCGCTCAGTCATGTCCGACTATTTGTGACCCCATGAATCGCAGCACGCCAGACCTCCCTGTCCATCACCATCTCCCGGAGTTCACTCAAACCCACGTCCATCAAGTCGGTGATGCCATCCAGCCATCTCATCCTCTGTCGTCCCCTTCTCCTCCTGCCCCCAATCCCTCCCAGCAGCAGAGTCTTTTCCAATGAGTCAACTCTTCACATGAGGTGGCCAAAGTAATGGAGTTTAGGTAGAATTAAAAACAACCATATTATTAGGGGGAAAAAAAAGAAGGAAATAAAAGAAAGAGGAATGTAAAGAAAATTATGAAACAGACCTTAAAAACTGATCTTTTCCACTTTGTTCCATTTGGTAGTAGGCCATGGGAATTCATCTCTGTCACAGTAGTCTGGATGGATCAGCTGGGGACAGACGCTGCTATTCTCTGCTGTGGGCAGCACAGACGGTACCAGCTAACTGTGGGCCAGGCCAGGTCAATCTTTGCCCATGGGAGTCTGAAAAGTATGAGGAAACTAGAGGATCAATTCAGATCACTTGCAATTTTATGTTATAATTTCTCCCCATCCTGGGTTTTAGCATTCAGTTTCCTCTCTCTCGTGCCTGCCCATCCTAACAGCCAAAAGAAGTATTCAAAAAGTCAAGCTATCATTTCAGAAAGTCCTAGCTAATTCTTCACACCCTTCTCCTGTTGTTGTTCCATTGCCAAGTCACTGGGGGGCGGGGGCGGGGCAGGGGCGGGGCAGGGACTCTTTGCCACCCCCTGGACTACAGCCCACCAGGCTCCTCTGCCCATGGGACTTCCCAAGCAAGAATATCAGCGTGGGTGGCCATTTCCTGCTCCAGAGGATCTTCCCCACCAAGGGATCGAACCTGCGTCTCCTGCTTGGCAGGGGGAATTCATTACCACTGAGCTACCAGGGAAGCCCTCCTCTTCCTCTAGGTCCTTTGAAATGGAGTCAAAGTTGCACCGCCTGGCTCTAAAATGTCACGTGGCTCAAGCGTATTGAGGAGCAGGCCAGGAACTTTGCAGAGCTGGCGAGTCCTCACCTGGCCTGGCCCGTCACCTATCCCACCCAACTGGTCACTCCCGGTCCACTCCGCCGACCAGGCGACTCAGCTGCAATTCCCACAAGCTGCCTTCAGGGGGCGCCGGGACAGACCCGCCCGGTCCTCCCACGCACAAACCATCACTGTCAACCAAGTCGCCTGTCGCCAAATGCCACGGTTCAGGACGAGGCTTGACCATACATGTGACTCTGGGAAAGGACACGGGGCTAACATTTAGAGCAGGGCGTAAAGGATTGAGATGAAAGCTTTTCCCGAGCGGAGATCTGCCTGGGGCGGGGGGAGGGGTGGATCGGAGGGTAAGGGGTGGGAAGACTAGAAAAGGAAAAGAAGGGGAAAT
>NW_011494677.1:1380306-1386405 GCF_000754665.1 Bison bison bison | reverse complement strand
GGTGTGGAAAGACGAGGCTGGAGCGCTGATGACAAGCTTTCCCCAACCCCACGCTCCTGCTGGCCAAGTTCCAGCCTGGATCCCAGGGGGCCGACCTGGGAGGGGTGGGGGGCGCCTCCCTACACATCCTCGCTTCCTGGTCCCCGGGCAGGAATCTGCTCTGGCCGACCTGTGGCCTGTCCACGCGGAACCCGGCCCCTGGAAAAGCGGAGGGGGATGGACCAGCCCCCAGCAGCGAACCCCATATATACCGAGAGGTAACCTGAAACCCCAGAGCTGGGCCAGGGTGGGAGGAGGATGGAGGGGGGCCGGGATGAGGTTTTTCCACTTCCATTCGCAACTGTCAGGCGGGTGATTAATGACCAACAGGTTTGGAATCGCCTTTATTGCCAGATCAGTATTGTTGCCCGTGACAGCTAATGAGGTTGGACAGGCTTCTCCACACTGAGCTTTATGGGGCCCGGCTCCCTCCCCTGCAGAGCTCACAAGCCCTGCCAGCTTTTGTGCTCTGGAATGTTCCAGCCCCACCACCCCCACTTCATTCTTCCAACACCACCTCCCCCCCACCTACCCCCTGCAAGTGTCCTGGAACCACCATCTCACCCAGAATCTGCCCCAGCCACAAAATGGGTACCAGGGGGTTCCCATCCCAGCCTGATCAGAGAGACCCAGCTGTTACACCCACCCCACTCCACCCCAGGAGCCCTCTCCCCACCCCTGCTGGAGCTGGAGCCCTGGGTGCTGGGGGAACTCAAGAAAGAAAGGAAGGGAAAGGAACAAAAGCAAACCTTTACTGAGCCGGGGAGATCCCCTGGAGGAGGGCATGGCAACCCACTCCAGTATTCTTGCCTGGAGAATCCCACGGACAGAGGAGCCTGGCAGGCTGCAGTCCACAGGGTCGCAAACGGTCGGACAGGACTGAGCGACTAAGTGCAGCACCACAGGGCCCTTAGGTTGGAGACAAGAAGAGGCTTCTATACGCCTGCTATACAGACAGTCTGACCAGCGACCTTCACAAGCCATTCCCTGGACAGCTGTAAAACCCAAGAAGGGTGTTACATACTTAGCACTTGAGTCCAACAAATGTGCTGGGTGAGTCCAGCAAATGTGTTGGGGTGAGGATGGAGGAGTTAGAGAACTTAGGAAGTTTAATAACAGTTACTAATGATTTTTAGCCAACCACCATAAGCCTAGATACACAAAGCCTGTTTCGGTGCAGAAAGCAGCTTGGTCTGAGGTCCCCAGATCAGGAAATACTGGCTTTGTTTTCTGCTCTCCTTCAAATAATCTTTACCTTTGTGCTGGTTCACATCTTGATACGGTTAAGCACGTGTTTGCCTGGGGTTTAATATTTGAAGGAGTTGGAGCAATGTAATAAGCAAACAGCTTAAAAGGCCCAGAAAGACCCCCTCAGCTTAAAAATCTATTACTTTTCAATGTGATATAAATGTATTTTGCTTCTGCTCAGAGCAATTTCCGAGTTTACTCTTATTAAACCAGGAGACGGCTTAGCAGAGTTCCTGATTTATGAAACACATACTAGATTCATTAAAACCTTAAAAGATTTAGTACATTTTATCAGGACATTAAATCTGGGCAGGCTTTTTAAATCAAATACCTGCCATATTTCATCCCCCACACCCTGCGCACTTACTCAAGAACACTAAAATGTGAACTGACAAACATCATGGGTGTTTCAGGCCTGACTTCTAAGTGGCATTAAAGTCCTCCCCTCCAAGATTTACAGCCCAGCCTCTCCCCATGTCTCATCTTCTGAAGAACAAGTGATCTCCCTCTTTGGAATTCATTTCAGTAAGATGAGCTGAGATCTACATTCCAAGCATATACACCAGTAGTTCTGTGGGCTTCCCTGGTGGCTCAATGGTAAAGAATCCGCATGCCAATGCAAGAGACACGGGTTCGATTCCTGGGTGGGGAAGATCCCCTAGAGAAGGAAATGGCACCCCACTCCAGTATTCTTACCTGGGAAATCCCATGGACAGAGAAGCCTGGTCGGCTACGGTCCGTGGGTCTCAAAAGAGTCAGACACAACTTAGTGACTGAACACATGGATAAATATATGCAGAACAAATGCTATACAGTCTTTTTAAAAATTCCTAATATTATTATGGATTCAAAGATTCAAATGAAGGCGCACCCCAGGCAAACCAAGCCAAGCCACACTTCAGGCCATCAGGCCTCCAGCATAGTTTCTCAGGTGGCTGACTCCTTTCTCAGCATTCCATCACTCCCAAAGCACTGTGGACATTGATCAAGCCGCCTCTCTGAAGACATCCTCCCCTTTGCCCTTTGTTTTTCCAGGAGTGAAATTAAAAGGCTGGATTAAAATCACAGGCAACAGTATATATGTCCATCAACAGCTGAGTGGCTAAAACAAACTGCTGTACAACTGTGCTGTGGAATATTATACAGCAATGAAAAGGGAATGACCTCTTGATCTAGTTAACAACCTAGATGACTCTCCAAGTAATTATTCTGGGTTTAAAAAAAAAAGCTAGACATCCCCCTCCCTCCAAAAGGAGTACATACAGCACGATTCCATACATACATAATTCTACAAACTAAGCTAGAATAACAAGGAGATGAGTTGGCTTGGGAATCAGGGGTCATGGAGAGGGCTGGGAGAGAAAGATTGCACAGGGCATGAGGAAACTGAGGGTGTGATGCATGCGTTCATTATCTTAACTGTCGTCATGGTTTTGCAAGTATGTATGGATGTCAGAACATCAAACTACATGTTTTATGTGCATTTTATTGTATGTCAATTATACCTCAATAACGCTGTAAAAACACAGTCACAAAATGATCTCTAGGGGACTTCCAACTCAATTTTGTTTTCGTGATTTCTCTTTGATCCTTTTAGAGAACTCCCTTGAAGAAATGTCATTAGCCCCAAGCAAATATCCTTTTGTTGTCCCAAGACACCAGCCCTAGGTTTGCCAGCTGGAAAAGTTCTGAGTAGCCCTCGTAATAACTAAGGTTGCAGTTCTTCACTCCTTTTCCCCAACCAAAATCTTACTGGGATCAAATGTCCTAAAAGATGACCTCTATTCTCTGTTTAGAGCATTAGCTAAAGAAGAAAAATCAAAATTAAAAAAAAAAAAAACTTTTTCCAGCAAGTTCCACTCTTGTGATATAGATGAACTGAAGCCAAAGATTTTAAGAGCTGCCTGGTTGCTCCAGGGCTAACCCAGTTATTGATGAAAAGGGTTCTAATATGGAAAGAAGGCGTCTCTTCCATTGTTGGAGTGGCACCTTCATCAACAATTAACTTGTTGGAGGACTAAACAGCTATCCAGAGATTGGGGGACGTGGATAGTTGAGGTGAGCATGTTTTTTCAAAATCCTGCTTCAACTTCCAAAATGAACCAGCCCAACTTAAAGTTCCACAATATCTGACCACTGATCTACATTCCTGCAAAGTTACATCTGAAATAAACGTGGTAAGTGTGTATGTATGTGTTTTAAGTTGCATCATTATTTTCTAATTCATCTGCTCTAATGAAGAAATAGACTTGGGGTCGTTTGAATTTATGGGCTTCACTGGTGGCTCTGAAGGTAAAGAATCCACCTGCAATGAAGTAGACCCAGGTTGGATCCCTGGATCAGGAAGATCTCCTGAATGGCAACTGAAGGGAATGGCAACCGACTCCAGTATTCTTGCCAAGAGAATTCCATGGACAGAGGAGCCTGGAGGGCTATAGTCCATGGGGTCGCCAAGAATCAGACACGACTGAGTGACTAACACTTTCACTTCATTTGAATCTGGCCTTGGCAACTTAAAAGCTTTGTGATTTGGACACTCCTTTAACTTCTCCAAGCTTCAACATCCTTCTCTAAAATAGAGTTGAACTCAAAGGGCTAAGCTGAAGACTATAAAATAGGAAAGGCACAGGGCCTGGTATGTGGAAAACATTCAGTCATGCTTCATGAAAACTGTATTGTAAACATTTATGGAGGTATCAGTTTGGAATCCCTTATCACTTCCCCTGTTAAGCCTTCATCTAGTTACAATTCAAAACCATAGACCTTAGAGCTCATCCTTCTCTCACTTTCCGTCATATTAATAATCTGAATCCAGGACTTCTCTGGTGGTCCAGTGGTTTAGAATCCACGCTTCCAATGCAGGGGATGCTAGTTCAATCCCTGGTGAGGGAAGTAAGATCCCATGTGCCTCAGGACAACTGAGCCCTCACTCCGAAACTACTGAGCTGCCAGCTGAAATGAAGGTCCCACATGCGGCTGCAACTAAGACCCAATGCAGGCAAATTAAAAATGTTTTAATTATAATAATAATCTGAATTCACAGACAAGAATGCATTAAGGAAAGTTCTTATTTAAACCAGCAAGAGCTAATGCTTATTGGACACTTAAAATAGGGCAAGGGTGGTTGTACATGCTTTTCTCGGTTTGTCATTTAATCCTCACAATAGTCCTGTAAAGCTAACCCCCATTTTACAGATGAAGAAACTGAGGCACAGATGAAGTCATTTTCCCAAGGTCCCAAAGCTAATAGGAGGCCGGGGAGAGGAGGGGGCACAGGATTTAAATACACACAATTTCACCATGGAGTATCTGCACTTTGCCACTCCTCTATACTGCAAGTTTTTTTTTTTTTTTAATGGATTTTTAAACACAGACCTACCTGTGGTTATGTTGGGTATAGAGTCATAAAAATCACAGGCCTCTTAAGGAGTTTTTGGAAATATTATGTCCCTCTCAGTCATGACTGACTCTTTGCAACCCCATAGACTGTAGCCCACCAGGCTCCCTTGTCCGTGGAATTCTCCAGACAAGAATACCGGAGTGAGTTTCCATGCCCTTCTCAGAAATATTAGGTCATCATTTAGTTACGGTTGTAGGCAGGGCCGTAAGTAAATAACCCAGACCTGGTAAAAGTCTCCTGAGAAAGAAACCCCACCACTTCCGTTCATAGATCATTCCAAAGTTTAGTCAGGAAATTCTTAAATGATAACTAATTTAACTCTCTTATCTGCAAGCTAAGTCCCATTCCTCCGGCTGATAAACCCCAGCATTTCCATTTCTCTTATTCATTCACTTAACTGTTAAGGAAACATTTGTTACATGTGAACTATTAACAATACTTTCATTAAGTATGTGGGGCCCAGTTCTATCACTGAACTTGGAGAGGAAACGCTCTTAAGTTCTGATAGGATCAATCAGGAAACTGGCCAAGCCTGTGTCCACCTGTGTGTGTTGAAGGTGCGGTTGCAGTGACAGGGTCGACAGGAGACCCTCACTTACGAGGTGGGCACGAGGATCCAGGCAGCCCACTTGTGGACTTAACATACAATGAAACCTCTCAACACAAACTCACCCAGCGCAATCCCCCAGGAGATGGTGAGAGAGGAGGTTGGAAATGGGCCAGTCCCCAGCAGCCATGTCTGGAAAACCTACACTTTCCTTTTCCTGCGTCCTAAATCTGTCCAACACCCCCAGCTTGCCATCTTCCCTGTGTAAAATGCTTTCCAAGTACAGAAGACTGTAATTACGTGGACTCTCTCTTCCACGAACACAATAACTTCAGTGGCTAAATTAGAAAGGTCCCGGTGTGATGCTGTCGACCAGTGAAGGCTGCAGACTGGGAGACACGAGGGCTGGATGTTGGCTCTGGATCCACTGTGCTGCTGTCTGTTTTTACTCAGCACCGAAGTGACTGGGATGCTGAAGGAAGACCCTGTCTCCACCCTCAGGGAACTTATAATCTAGCTGGAAGATACAAGTACAAGACCCTGTGAGGAGCCAAGATCCCCTGGAGAAGGAAATGGCAACCCACTCCAATATTCTTGCCTGGAGAATCCCATGGACGGAGGAGCCTGGTGGGCTATAGTCCATGAGGTGGCAAAGAGTCGGACACGACTGAGCGACTTCACTTTCACTTTCTTTCACTTTCAAAGAAGAGTTAGCAGATGACACCACCCTTATGGCAGAAAGTGAAGAGGAACTAAAAAGCCTCTTGATGAAAGTGAAAGAGGAGAGTGAAAAAGTTGGCTTAAAGCTCAACATTCAGAAAACTAAGATCATGGCATCTGGTCCCATCTCTTCATGGCAAATAGA
>NW_011494677.1:1379110-1380206 GCF_000754665.1 Bison bison bison | reverse complement strand
GGGCTCCAAAATCACTGCAGATGGTGATTGCAGCCATGAAATTAAAAGACGCTTACTCCTTGGAAGGAAAGTTATGACCAACCTGGACAGCATATTAAAAAGCAGAGATATTACTTTGCCAACAAAGGTCCGTCTAGTCAAGGCTATGGTTTTTCTAGTGGTCATGTATCGATGTGAGAGTTGGACTGTGAAGAAAGCTGAGTGCCGAAGAATTGATGCTTTTAAACTGTGGTGCTGGAGAAGACTCTTGAGAGTCCCTTGGACTGCAAGGAGATCTAACCAGTCCATCCTAAAGGAGACCAGTCCTGGGTGTTCATTGGAAGGACTGATGCTGAAGCTGAAACTCCAATACTTTGGCCACCTGATGCAAAGAACTGGCTCATTTGAAAAGACCTGATGCTGGGAAAGATTGAGGGCAGGAGGAGAAGGGGACGACAGAGGATGAGATGGTTAGATGGCATCACTGACTAAATGGACATGAGTTTGAGTAAACTCTGGGAATTAGCGATGGACAGGGAGGCCTGGCGTGCTGCAGTCCATGGGGTCACAAAGAGGTGGACACGACTGAGGACTGAACTGAACTGAACTGAAAGCCGACTATGATTCAGTTACCCTCGCACTTCATTCAACGTAGATTTTGTTCATAAAAAAATTGAGATAATTCCTGCTTAATCTACTTTACGGTGCTGTAGGGACCTCAGAAGCGAAAGCTCCTAGAAAAGCATAAAGGGCAGTTCACAGTAGGGACTGTTGATTAGCGACGTAATGGTGCTAATCTGCACATTTAAAGGATGTTTCATTCAGCGGTGCTACAGGTTAAGTGGAGCTGAGAGCTAGAACGGTTGCAATACTCTGGTAACCTGCTCCAGCGTTAAAAAAAAAAAAAACAGGTTTGATCTAATGTGGAGGGGAGTCCGGAGCAGACTCCAAACTCAAATCCTTTGAAACTGACGTCTCTGTCTGAGCACCCACGGCCACTCCGCTGGTTCCTGGGGGTCACCCGAAAGTCTCACATCGGGGTCCCGAGAGCCCGGACCGAGCCGCGGGCGCCCCCTGGAGGCTATCCTCGGACACTGCCCGCTCGGGGCGCGGGGGC
>NW_011494677.1:1378633-1378932 GCF_000754665.1 Bison bison bison | reverse complement strand
GAGGGGGAAAGGCTTTTTTCCGCCGCTGCCGATCGGTAGCTGGAGGCTGCGAGGGGAACGTCGAAAAGCCTCGCAGACCGACGTCCGCGCCCGAGTTCAGTCAGACCCGGGGGGCAGAGTCCACGCCTCGCGCCTGCGGGCCTCCGGGCGCTCAGAGTCGGGAGCCTCGCTGTCAGTGTGGAGAAGGAGACGGCACCCCCACTCCTGCCTTCTTGCCTGGAGAAATCCCATGGACAGAGGAGCCCGGCGGGCCACGGTCCGTGGGGTCGCAGAGAGTCGGACATGACTGAAGCGACTGA
>NW_011494677.1:1370015-1378533 GCF_000754665.1 Bison bison bison | reverse complement strand
TGAAGCGACTGAGCACGCAGCGCGCTCTCAGTTACTGTCGTTTCTTCCAGATCATTCGGGGTTCAGGAAATGAGCCTCTGGATGCTCATTCTTTCGCGTCCCGGTGCCTGAATGCTGTCGACCCAGGAGCCCCAGTCTTCCCAGCCTGGGGGACCCCCTAACCGCCCCCCCCCCTCAAAGTGGGCTGGGAGAACCTGCCAAGTGCAAAGTGCCAGTCAAGCATATGGGCCAGAGCGTGGCTTCATCCTTGCCCAGAGCCCTGTATCTGGCTAGGGCCAAAGGAATAACGGAGAAGGTGGAGGAAAGGCCAGAGAATCCCGCCCTTCTGAACTCTGCTCGCAGGCTGTCTCTGTGGCTCCAGCACCCAAAAGGAGTCAATAGTGGTTTCCTTTGAAATGGCAGGCAATTAGGACTGGGAGGCTCTGACCAGAATTACACAGCCGCAACTGCCTGTCACTTGACATCCTCTGTAATTTGGGGCCAACGTAAATGCAGCTGCCTCTTTCCCTGCTGCTAACATGAGTGGCTCCGGTGACAGCCCGTTGGTGTTCACAGGAAGAGAGGGCTGTGTTCTGAACACTGCCCACCTGGCACTGGTTCTTCCCTGGGCCACGGGCTGTGTCTGGAGCCACTGCCTCTTGCAGAAGGTGGAGAGTGTAAATTCCACAGCTGAGGCTCTGGGGTGTCGACTGAGAGCAAGGAGGAAGAGGTGTAGATCTAGCCTGGTGTTCACACTACTACAGGTTGGACGTGAGCCACTTGCAGGAGCTCAGCTTGGGGAGCTACTCTGGCTGCCAGAGCTCTCCTCCCACAAGTCAGGGCACACACATTTTCCTGTATCTTTCCCCCCAGGGTAAGCGTTCGCCGATGGCTCAGTTGGGAGCGGTTGTGGCTGTGGCTGCCAGTTTCTTTTGTGCATCTCTCTTCTCGGCAGTGCACAAGATAGAAGAGGGACATATTGGGGTGTATTACAGGTAAGGCAGTGACAGGGAGAGCCTGCGACTTCCTGTTCGGTGACTCTCTCCTAGTCAATGTGTAACAGATTGTGCTGGCCGGTTGCATTTATATTGTGTTCAATAGGGAAGTCTTCAGACTGAGCTTTGTGCCAGTGACTATGGAAGGGGAATACACTCATGCACGTAAATATATAGAGAAATGTAAATATGAAACTTACTAGTCTGATGCCATGGATGGTAACTGATACACGTGTTAGGTTTAGAGACAAACGTAAAGGCAACCATGCTCCTTGAAGATCATCTCTGAAACAGTTTTCTCCTACTTCCCTGTGGGCATCTTGGTACCACAAGCTCACCTCTGAGGAGTGCCAGTTCTTCATGGCAGCTTGAGATATAATTTGGACCTAGGACTTAAAATTAACATTTCAGGGAAAATGAAAGGGCCTGCAGGTTGATTTGTACCCATCGAGGCAAGCTCTAGGATAGTGGTTCTTAAATAACCTATTCCATCACTTTATTTTGACTGCTCTTTAAAAAAAAAAATGTATCTGTGACTTAAATAACATGAAGCAAAGAAACACTTATAAATCTTGGGTTGCTTTCCTTTGAGTAACCTCCATAACCAAGTTTTTGCTTTAAATCTATGTGAACTCCTTCTTACATGCCTCTATGAACTCCTTATTAAAGCCCTTTGATGCTTTTTCTCAGGCTGCCAATAGCAAGTTCTGGAAGTCTGATTGGCTTCCATTCTCCCCTTTAATTGTGTCTTCCCACCATCTGCTTCTATGTCTTCCAAAGTGAGAGTCACTCAGTTGTGTCCGACTCTTTTAGACCCCATGGACTATACAGTCCATTAAATTCTCCAGGCCAGAATACTGGAGTGGGTAGCCTTTCCCTTCTCCAGGGATCTTCCCAACCTAGAATCAAACCCAGGTCTCCCACATTGCAGGTGGACTCTTTACCAGCTGAGCCACCAAGGAAGCATGTCTCCCAAAATGACTTTTAATTCTATTACCATTCACATATAGCATGACTACAAAGGTAACTCCACTGCCCCCCAAAAAATATTTAGATGGTTTATAAAGTTTCCTTAAAATTATTCTTTTGGTTGTTTGTGTCACTGAACTCCAACATTAGTATCGTTAATTGGTCACTGTATTAGTGAACTTAACTGACCTTGTGGATTGTCACAAGCTCAACAGATGTGACAAAACACACCTCCTCTCTTAGCTAAGAATCTGCCTGCCAAAGCAGGAGTTGTAAGAGACATGGGTTTGAATCCCTGGTCAGGAAGATACCCTGGAGAAGGAAATAGCACCCCACTCCAGTATTCTTGCCTGGAAAATTCCATGGACAGAGGACCCTGGTGGGCTACAGCCCGTGGGGTTGCAAAGAATCAGGCACAACTAAAGTGACTGAGCATACACACCTCTCTTATCTCAAGTATAGCCAGGGATTCTACTGTCTTTATTCCACTTTGTCTGTGTGCCGTTTTTCTCTCTGCAAAAGCGTGAATAATGGTTTTAGGTTTTACCATCAGGCTTCTTAGACTATTAGGGTCGAGCTGAGAGGAAGAAAAGGATCCGTGGACATGGCTCTGGCACCTGTCCCTCTTTCTTAAATGCTTATGGGGCTGCAGAGAAAGTGGGCCCAACCCATATTGATGTAACAGACATGTCTTTGCTAAACTGAGCCTGCCTCTCTCTTCCTCCACTGCAGAGGTGGTGCCCTGCTGACTTCCACCAGCGGCCCTGGCTTCCATCTCATGCTTCCTTTCATCACATCATATAAGTCTGTGCAGGTATACTGGGCTTGGGGGTGCAGGGTTGGATGACTGCAGATTTGGGGTGGTGATTAATGCATGATTTAGAATGATTTAGCCCTTGGATGAGTGGATAAGTATGATGCCTTTTCAAGGAATTCATTTAGTAGATCATATATATAATACAGATTAAAAAGTCTGAGGCTCCATGAACCATCTACTCTGGAGTTTTACTTAATTGTTGAAATAGCTGAATGGGGTCATTGCCTTGGCCCATCGGTCCCAGGTGGGAATTATGTCTCCACTTCAAGACAGCCAGAGAAGAATCTGTTCTGAATGCATAGAAGGAAAAGTAGGGTGTGTGTGTGTGTGTGATAAACCACAGGCTCCCAAGATAGATGGAAATAAAACATGATAATCTTGTTGGTTCTTATTTGAACATGAGCGATGTGAACATAACTTGTGGGGGGTGCGGGTTGTTGAACTTAATGAAGGGAAATGACATCTAAAATAGGGATAGGATTAGCCATGACAGATCTAAAGCCAGGCCGAATTAGACTAGTCATCTTTGAAGTATGTCCAACAAGAGGAATAAGAAGATTTAGAGAATGACTTTTAAACTAACCCGGGAAAGTGTCCTGGGTTACCTCATCAGCATTTGCCCTGTAGGTTTCTTCTGCCATTTGCTATGATTTATGGTTTTCAAAGTGTGTTCATGTATATTATCTTGTTTGAGTCTCCCAGTAATCCTGAGAATGGGCTGAACAGGTTTTACAGGCTGAGGGGTTAAATAATCTGCTGTTTCCAGACTGGTAAATGGAAGAGGTGAATGTAAACAGGGTCGTGGGACTCCTAGTCCAGGGTCCTTTGCACTAAACCATCATTACTCAGCTTGTTTGTATGGTGGTGCGTTTACAGTGAAGCTGGGGTGGCACTTTCGCCTGGTTTGGTCTCACACACTGCAAATGAGGATTCAGGGGGGTATTCACATTTAACAGAGGCAAAGCTTAACCCAGATAAGTATTCAAGACCAAGGCCAAGGGATTCCCTAAAGAAGTCACTTTCTTGGTCACTTCTCACCTTACAGCATCTTCTGTCTCTCCTATTTCCAGACCACACTCCAGACAGATGAGGTGAAGAATGTGCCTTGTGGGACAAGGTAAGGTGCCCAGAATCAAGCTGTGAAGACAAATAAGAGGCAGGACCATCTGACTGGCTGCAGTAAGAGACAGTGGAAAGGGACACCCCCCTGGGTGGTTTCACCGAGTTCTCTGCCCCCAAGCTCCCTGTGTTCTGAGTTGAGTAGGTGGTGGAGACAGGTTTGGAAGGGCCTTGAAGGACATGATGAAGGGTTTTAGCAGGTAAATAACTTGATAGAGGAAGATAAATTTAACAGAACTAAATATGGAGAATGTTGGATAGGTGGTAGGAGAAGACTGTAGGGCAGGGAATTGAAAGAGAACCGCTGCAGTGGTCTGATTGAAAAGTCAAGGTGGTCAGAACAGGGACAGAGCAACAAAGTAAACCACACGCTCGGACAGATACAGAATCGGAATTTCCCACAGGATAGCTGGCCTGATCTCATCACAAAGGCTTTGTATTTGGAGGGCTTGGGTCGAAAAAGAGACATAAAGACATAAGCAATGCAGTGGTGAACCTTGATTAGAGCCTGGTTCCAACAGAACAGCTCCAAAAGATGTTATGGAAACTGTTAGTCATCTTGGACTGCCATAGCGGAATACCATCGCCTGGGTGGCTGAAACAATAGACATTTATTTTTCTCACGGTTGCAGAAGCTCAAAGTTCAAGATCAGGGTGCCAGCAAGGTTGGTTCCTGGCCTGCAGGTGACTGCTTTCCTGTGTCCTCACACGGCCTTTCCGCTGTGCATGTGTGAGGAGAGAAAGAGATCTCTGGTGCCTTTGTCTTCTTCCCTTTACCAGTCCGGTCAGTTTAGGGCCCCATCGTTATAACCTCATTCAACCTTAATCACCTTTGTAAAGGCCCTGTCTCCAAATGCACTCACTTTGGGGGCTCCAGTTTCAGCATGTGGATTTTGGGGCTCACACAAATTCAGTCCATGATGGGAACTTGTGGGAAAAATTAGAGAAGGGCTCATTAGGTGAAGAGGAATTATCGCTAATTTCCCAGCTTTAGGAATGGTATTTTGACTCTGCAGGGGACTGTCATCGTTTTTAGGTGATTGGTGCTTGCCAAGTGTTAGGGGGAAAGTATCCTGACTGCAGCTTGCTTTGAAATGTTCAGCAAAAAAAAAAGAAAAAGTAGATCAATCAATAGGTAATTGTTCATGATTGTTAAAGTCAGGTGTTGGTATATGAGTGTTGTACTGTTCTTTTCTGTATGTTTGAAAGTGTTTTCTAATGAATATTGAAGGTAGGTGGGGAGGGAGCTGAACTAAAATGATGGTGAAAACAGTGAGAAACACTGACCAAAACATTCCACGTTTTAAAGTTCTGAGAACTCTGTGACCTTCCTTAGTCTTTTCCCTGCAATTGGTAGCTTTATTCAAAAGTCATTGCAGAGTCAAAACATATGAACTACTCTTCTTGTATCCCAAAAGTTTCACTTTTGTCCTTGTGGAGATGTTTTTAGGAGGTATGATTTCTCAGGAGATTATGATAGAAACTCAGAAGGTCTCCTGCCTTGAGATCCACACACCTGTGACCCCCATGAACCCTCCTCCTTTCCTGCCGAGTCCCACACGCGCACACACACATACATACCACCACCACCCCGGGAGAGGCCCAGTATCCCCAAGCTCAGCACTGACCGCGCTGTCCGCGCTTCCTCCGACAGCGGTGGCGTGATGATCTACTTCGACAGAATCGAGGTGGTGAACTTCCTGGTCCCACACGCAGGTACCTGCTTGCAGTGCACCTCCCCTACCCCCTTTCACCCCCTCCCCGCAGCCCACTCTCCTGGCATCATCCCCGAGTCTCCCCCCACCCAACCCCCATGTCTGTTGCAGCATCTCGGGAAGGGACAGCCCGTGTGTCTTGAGAGCGTGGCGGGTCCGCCCTCCTCACTCTGAACGTCTCCTCCCCCTCAGTGTATGACATAGTGAAGAACTACACAGCCGATTACGACAAGGCCCTCATCTTCAACAAGATCCACCATGAGCTGAACCAATTCTGCAGTGTCCACACGCTTCAGGAGGTCTACATCGAGCTCTTCGGTAAGAAAATCTCTTCAGATGATCACCTGCTGCCTGATTCAGCTGCCCACGGGGCAGGGTGGGTACCGAGGGACTGGAGTGTTGAAGATCCAGTGCCCGGGAAGCAGGCAGTCACACGGGGCACTGCCGGGAAACACGGGTGCCGATGGAAGAAGATGGTGAGAGTGGCTGAGTGTTGGACACGGGAGTCATAGTGAACGAGAGACTCGCTCCTGCCCTGCATCAGACCTGGGATGGAAATATGTGCCCATGTCCCTAAACTTCCTTCTGTAATGAAGAGGGGTCAGTTCCAGAAGAACCTTAGAGAATACCCAGCCCAGCATCCTCCTTTCAACATAAGGATACCAAGGTCCCGAGGGAGAAAGTCCCAGAGCTGGCTGGGAGCAGAGGTGAAGTCCAGACCTCCCTCCTCTGGCTTCTGGCTCCATCCACCTCACCCTGGATGAAGGGCGCCAGGACAGGGTGATGAGAACCACGGGGTTACATTTTTGTTATTGTTTGCTTTAGTGTGTTTGTATTTCCGCCGCACCGCCGCACCGCAAGGCATGTGGGATCTTAGTTCCCCAGCCAGGGATCGAACGCACACCCCCTGCACTGGAAACATGCAGTCTCAACCGCCGGGCCTCCAGGGAAGTCCCATGGGGTCACATTTAATTCTAAAAGTGGGACAAGGACTGGAACTACTTGGAGTCCTAGAGCCTGGGTGGGTTTCAGTTGTTGTTAGTGATGGCTTTTACCCTGTGCCCATAGAGAAGAATAGGAAAACGCGTAAAACAGGAAGGACCCACTTTGGTCTTAAGTTGACACTTTCTTTCCTTTTTTCCTGATCATCGAAAACATAGCCTGACTTCAGCAACAATGAAAAGAAGCATTTCAGTAATTGTTATAGCTCATTTGGGGTAAAGCGTTCTGTTAAATTCACTGCTAGGAGTGTTCTAGAAGCCAGGGCTAAAAGCAAATGCACTTTGCAACCAGTGGTACCACTGTTCTTAATGCCAGGACCAGACAGTGGTTTTCCCCAGGAATCTTAATTTAAAGGGCCTGGAGTGAGAATATCCTGTAGACAGAGGTGGAGTCGTTGGCGACACCGGTGATCTTAACTAGGCAAACAGCCTTTTGCCCTGTGTTTCAAATTTGGAAAGTCATCAGAAGCCATTTTAACTTTTCTGCAGAAGAAAATAGGTTTAAATTCACTTTACAGACTTTGAAGTTTCTTCCCACGTTTGGATTTGGTGTGCTATTTAGAAAAATTCTGTAACTTTGCTATTTTTTTTTACCTCAACCCGATAGAATTTCATAAAATATCATTAATTTTCTCTCTAGCCATCGTTTTAGCACTAGTGCCAGTAAATGAACATTACAAGCATTTGCAACAACGAAAGATCTCTAATTTCTATGAAGAGAGAATTAAGATGTAAAATTGTTCTGCAGTAGAAAACTTCTCACTGTCTTGTCTTGCAGATGAACTTGGCAGCACAGTAAAGTAAAGCTTTGTGTACAGAGGAGCTAGGGATTTATGTTTGCGTTGGAATATTTTCCTTTTTGAAGTTCATTCTTGCCAGCAAGCACTGTTTTGCTTAGCGTCCATTTGCATCTGCAAAGGAGAAACTCGCGTCTCTAATCCTGGGTCCTGATAATGGAAAGGTTTTCTCTGCTCCCCTCCTCCCAGTACTCTAGCCCTAACTCAGCTTGATGCAGTGTTTATCACCGCCTACACCGAGGCATCCGTGTTTCCCGTTTGATGAAAGTGTTATCCAGGACTTTGTGTTTACTTAGTTCAGTTCAGTCACTCAGTCGTGTCCAACTCTTTGCGACCCCAGGGACTGCAGCACGCCAGGGCTGCCCCGTCCATCACCAACTCCCAGAGTTTACTCACAGTCATGTCCATCGAGTCGGTGATACCATCCAACCATCTTATCCTGTCTTCTCCTTCTCCCACCTTCAATCTTTCCCAGCATCAGGGTCTTTTCCAGTGAGTCAGTTCTTCGCTTAACTTAATCAGTTCTTAACTTAATCAGCGTCTGTCAGGATAACCATCACCCATAAACAACTTGGTCCTGGTGTAAATTTGTTAGTAAGGTATCTTGTAAAATATTTCCTCTAGATTTTCCTGGAAAGTTACTAGCCCAGGGCCATGGGTATCTTCCTTGACTCAGATAGAATTTAATCTGAGAAACAACCATGTTATTAGCTTATGGAGGGTATGAGCTATTTCCCTTAAAGTTTGGCCAGTCTCTTATTTAAAATAGAAAATATGGAATGTTATGTTCATCTCTAGCCGTCAAATTGTTACACCCATGTCAAGTGTGAGGTGCTGCCCTTACGGGCATTTCTGCCTCAGTGCTGAGAGGCTGGTGGGAGCATATGCATATGTAGAAACATTAATACCCCTTGCTTAGTGATATGACTATTGAAGAAAGTACTGTTCTAAACCCTAACGATCAAAGCGTAATAATTAAACAAGTTCTTTATCTTGACTACTGATTCGCTTAAGTATATCCCCAAACCTCTGTGGGCTTCATTTGAGCATTTATAACAGGCAGGGAGTTAGACTTGCTGTTCCTCAAAGGCTCCTGGACCAAGGATGGCCACGTAAAGCAGCTGGC